>NC_056736.1:138511438-138568938 GCF_019279795.1 Protopterus annectens | reverse complement strand
AGGGAAAAAATATAAAAAAATAAAAAAATGTACAATACACTGGTCGCATAAGTGTGCACACCCTTAATCTAATACTTTGTTGTGTGCGCACACCCACACCCCCACACTTAAATATACCAATTCTGAGATCGCACCACAGTGGAGGAAATAACAAAGCCCTAGAAACATCCCACCAATTTTTTTTCCCTTTGAAAAAATTAGATGTGCAGTGGCTTTGCTATTTCCACTTTTGGACTTTAAGGTTCGATATTAGAATGTCTAAACTTGTTTTAGTTTGACAATGTAATATAGACCCACTATTCCAAAAAGTACATTTAGCACAAAAATAACACTTTGCATCACCAAAAGAACACCAACCCAATGGTGAAGCATGGTAGTGGGAATATCATGCTTTGAGTTTACTTTTCCTCAGTTGGTACTGGGAGTTTAATCAAGGTGGAGTGAATTATGAACAGTTCCAAATACCAGTCACTTTTGTCACAAAACCTTCAGGCATCTTCTAGAAAGCTGAAGATGAAGAGGAATTTTGCCTTTCAACATGACAATGACCCCAAGCATACATCCAAATCAACAAAAGAATGGCTTCACCAGAAGAAAAGTAAAGTATTGGAATGGCCCAGCCAGAACCCAGGCCTAAATCCAATAAAAAATCTGTGGGGTGATCTGAACATGGCTGTGCACAAGAGATGCCCTCGCAATATGATAGATTTGGAGCACTTTTGCAAGGAAGAGAGGGCAAATATTGCCAAGCCAAGATGTGCCATGCTGATAGACTGGTACTCAAGAAGACTGAATGTTGTAATTAAATCAACTGGGATGTGTAAACTTTTTATATCCACTGTATGTAGATATGTCATTAATTTTTGGCATGATTGTCAAGATCTTAACCAGATGAGTTAATTTCTTTGGCTTTGACAGGTCTCCTATCCATTCACTGCATCACAGCTTAGACCCTCTTCTGTACTTCTCACTCTTGCTGAAGTCTTAGAAAATGTTTTAGAAGAGCAGATCATGGAAAACACAAATGCATAGGTTACTCTTGACCTCAACCATGGCTTTAGACATTGAAAGTGGATAAGAAAAGCATAGCAACTTTTTGTGAAAGGTAACTGCAGAAATCCAGACAAGAGGTTTCCAGATAGAAAGTCTTTATTGATATGATCAATGAATGTATTCCAGAATGACACATTTGACTTCTATATTCCCAAAAGAAGGCCATCATTGTTCCATGTCCTTGGGGTCTGCATACATTTTGCATGTAGATATTTATAAAACCTCATTATGTTCCAATGCTTTTAGGTAAGATATCTTTTAACAATTGCATGTACAGTTATCCCCTCTAAATGTAATACTCCTTTTATCTTGAGTGAGACAAAATTCCAAACAGCAGCTGTCTGCTAATGTAACAGTTTCCTTTCCAACAGCAATACATACACCATAGATTTTAACATACTGATCTTTTCAACAATATTCTGGAACTGAGGCATATCTGGTTAAAAACCTACAGTGCATCTTTACTTCCATGAACATTTTGAAGTATGAATCTTTCTCTAGTGATGGTTCAGTTTAGTACTGCTATACCTGCATGTTCATGTTGCTTTAATATGCAACAGTTTGCTCTTAGTGACTGCTTTTTCATGGTGTTTTGTGGCATAATGTTTGTTTCAATGAGTCTATCTCCATTATTTCACAGAGCTTCACATATAAATTTAAATTGTATGATGGTCTTTTGATCTAGTTGTACTACCCATGTTTTGTGTAGCTGATGCCCTAAAAATAAGTGACTAAACAAACAACAAAATAACATTTGCATTAATTAATTATTAATCAATGACATCTATATGTCCAGACCTTGTCTGTTATTTTCTTCTTTATTAATAGTCACTTTACGCATGTCACCATCTGACTTTATTACTTTATGCAGACATTGTTTTTATGGCTTGATGTTCTTTTGTATGACAAACTATAAGCTATTTGAAGGTCTCTTTGAGTAACTTGGTTAATTGGTAGAGAAAAAATTAATGTCAGTTCCAGTACTGTGATATCTGATAAGTAGGATGGACTGACTTGTATTCCTTATATTTGTATTATCTTAGGAAACACTGCCTATTGACTTTACAGTGTCAGAAATTCATGCATCTTACAACTTCAACAGACTCCTTTCTTTATGTGACTCATCAGTTACTATAAACTAATAGTAAAATGATTAACAGACTAGATAAATGCTGACATTTCTCAAAAGATCTTTGCTTCAAAGCAAGGGATTCCACTGGCTAAGGTGTCTTTATCCTGCAGCTCAAGTACAGACTTCTTGAGGCACATTTACATGACTTAATAATCTTAACGTATTCCAGATTCTGTTAAAGCTTTTCTGACACTTTCTCCTTCTGGCATTTAAGCAGGAATATTATTTTCTTACACTCATTCATGCTAGGTAGCTACTCCTGATAGAAAGGCCTAAACTATTGCCCTAACCCTCTGATGTTTAACCTTAAATATCTTGAATAAATAACTCTTCCCTCAAAGAGACACATTAAATCTGGCATATGATGCATTCCTGCCAAGGGCAGCAAGAAACAGTTTATCAGAAAGTTACTATTCATTCACTTCTTGGTCACCATAATGTAAACTATTCTTCCTGTATGAGTTCATCGTGATTAAGTTCTGAAGTCTTTAAGAGACAGACAAATACATTTTGTCAACAGTCTCAGTTGTCACTGCAAAGATCCCTTCAAGTTACATAAATGAATAATATTTTGCATCATTTTTACGTTCACAGTCTTTTGTTAGCATTTGCTACAGTTTGTCAGAGTCTCAACAAAATGCTTGTTGTAACATTTGTATTATGTTTAATTATTCCAACTGCCATACAAAACCTTACTAATTCTGATCAGTAAGTCTGCTACTATGTTGTTGCTGCCTTGTACTTGGTCTTTGTTGTTTTTGAATGATTTGCAAAAACCTTTGTTCAAAGTCAAGGCTGAAGCTACATTACTTGGAAAATTTTGTTTGTAGAGTTAATTAATTTTGCAGTAGAATCTCTTTTAAGCAATACAGGCTACTCTTTTTTATACTAGGCATGGTTTTGTCTGTCGTTATAGCACATCTCATCCTCAGCATTGTGGAAAAGAACACCTCAGACTTTGCTTATCTAAGTCATAAGTGTGCCAGCAGTAAAGAAAATGCATATTGTACAGTAAGCACAGTATGTCTGCATCTTCAAGCCACATTTTTGTTGTAAAACAAAGTATTAAATGCCACAGTTTGAGTAACATCACTGACTCTGTATGTACTAGGCATAAGGGGAAGAAAGAAAAAAAATACTTTAATGTACTGATAGCATGGAAGAGTCAAGCAGATATTTTATATGCATATAGGGGAACTGAGGTTTCTTACCACTGAGACCATGTGACAAAGAAAAGAAAGAAATACTGTCAGCGCCACAAAGTATTTAGTCTAACACCAAACATGTGCACTCAGCATACACATTATAAAGTCTTCAATCCTCACAAAATATTTTTTTTCAAGAATATTGATTTAGGAAAAATAACTACCATACAGGTGATTGTGGAAAATGAGAGGAACAAACTTTCTTGGTTTAGTGGACATATTACATTTAGTTGCTGTGGAGTCCAAACAGAAGAGATATATCCCTTGGAAAGAAAGATTAAATTATCCTGCTCATATCAGCCATAATACAGGATCAACAGGAAGGTCAAGCCAAGAGATAGACCAAACTATTTCTTCATCCCTCACTCATAGCAAAATTATTTTGGAATAATGATGACAAACTACAGAGAGCAAATGATAAAGAAATGCACAAAACATTGGGCCGGATTCATGAAGGCTTACACGGAGTCTAAGAGTAGAGTAAGACTCCATGCAGCCAACATGTCCGACAAGCAATCCAGGAACAGCATTGCAAACAGCCCCTTAAACTGCTCCTACACGGACAGTGCTTGGATATGAAAATTACCTCACTTGCAGCTGAAAGGCATGCAAATGAGGTAAATTTGCGATCCAGGAAGCACAAACCTGTCCGAGCAGGAGCCGTGTTATTTGCAGAAATGTACTCAGTTGACAACTGAGTACCGTTCTGCAAATAGCACAATAGAGCTGTGACAGCTCCAAATAAAGGTTGCATATGGTTGAGGAAGCATGCCAATGGCCAAATATATGGCCATTGGCAAATTTCCCTGATGCAAAAAATAAAAATATTTTTTTTTCCTCGATCGGCGAGGTTTAAGCTTAGCACAGCTCCGTGCAAACAGGGTGTGCTATAAAAATCATAAAATAAGAAAATAAAAGCCACAAATAGACATTTTTTAAGATATCAGAATATACAATGCAAGTGAATGGCAGGCTGAAGACAACATGGCTACCGAGTAGGGGTTGCTAAGGGGGGAACTCAGTTCAAGAGATGTAACCAAGCATTACTAGGCAATTCTATGCAAATGAGGGTAAGGATAGTGAATCCCAAGTCTACATAGCAAATGAGCACAGTCAGTGGAGTGCAAGACTAGGATAAGGGGAGTAACAGATTAGGATATAGGTGACATCATGAGGAAGGGTATGTATGACAGTAGCCAATCTCATTGGAGCAGAGTGGCATGTGTTAGCTGTCAGTTGCTCATCACTGGAAGAGGTATGTCAGTAGATATCCTAGCTAAAGTCAAGAAATAGAAGCTGCATACTGCGGGTATCACCAAAGTTTCTTGTAAAAATGCTTGCAATGTGTATGCGCGCGTGTGCACGCCTATAAACCTGAGTAAGACAGTGTGCACGTGTGTAAACAGAACTTAGCATGTGTAATGTTGTCTAAATCTGTGTTAGCAAATTAGCGCTTGTGTGCGCGTGTCTAAGCATGTGTAGGGCAGTTTAAAGTGTTGTAAGCGCCATTGCATTTGTGTGCGCGTGTTTAGGCAGAAATTAGCTAGTGTAAGTCCGTCTACGCCTGTGTGTGCGCGTGTTAGCATGTGTGCGCACATCTGTGCTAGTGTGCGCGGCACTGCCACCCTGAGGAAATGGAAAGGGAAAAGGAAGGACAGCAAACAGTAGGAAGTTAACCAGGGAGAGTCAGCAGAGCTAGCAGGTGGAATAATCAGAATCAGGCAATTACACAGGCAGTAAACCAGCCCAGCCCAGCCCACCACTTAAAACTCTGCAAACAACTTTTCACCATGTATTCCTCAGAGACACTGCAGCACTGCAGTAAGCTAAGAGAAGTGAATACTGAAAAGGCTTAACTTAGACAAAGAAATGTTAGGGGCTGCCATTGCTGTCATAAACTGACATATGCAACATGCTGAGGGTGGTGACAATGGGAATGCTGCCAACCAACCCCAGTGAGGAAACGGAGAAGAGTGTACAGGCCCAGGGTAACCTACCAGGGGCTACGTGAGCTGGAGATAGTGGAGCGCTATAGACTGGACAGAGACCTCATGCAGCAAATTGTTGAGCTGTGCAGGCCATGCCTCACACACAGAACCAACAGAGGGGAACCCATTCCAATGGAAACCAAAGTATGTGTTGGCCTATGAATACTAGCAACAGGTACCTTCCAGAGACCAACTGGTGATATGATGGGAATATCACAGACATCAGCATCCAGGGTACTGCACCAGTTCCTCGATGCCATGTCAGCACATGTCGGTGATCATGTATATTTCCCCAATTCCCATGAGGTATTGGCCAGCAATATGCATCTCTTCCAGCAAATAATGGAATACTCTGAGGTAGTGGGTGCAATAGACTGCACGCACATATGCATCAAAGCACCAGGTGGTGAGCGGGGTAGGGTCTACTACAACTGCAAGGGCTTCCCCTCCATCAACTGCCAAGTCATGTGTGATACCCAGGGCATAATACTGAATGTGTGTGCTGGCTGCCCTGGAAGCTACCATGATTCCCATATCTAGCATCTGACACAGCTGTACCAGACATTTGCCAATGGGGACATCCCACGTGGTCACCTAGTGGGGGATGCTGGCTATGCACTGGAGCCATGGCTGATGACACCCATCAGAAATGCACACACACCTGAACAGGAATGCCATAATGAGGCGCACAAACAAACATGAAATGTAATCGAGCGTGTGTTTAAGCTGCTCAAGTTATGGTTCCGGTGCCTGGACACATCTGGTGGAGTCTTGCAGTACTCACCAACTACATGTACCCAAATTGTCATGGTATGTGCTATGCTACATAATATGATCCTGCAAAAACAGCTGCAGCAGGACCAGCATAGGCCTGGCCGAAACAGCCCCCCACCATTGCCAAGGTCATCACAGGCAGAGTGTGACTCGAAGGAGGAACAACCTGAGCCTGCCCCAATAGACAGAAGGAGGCGTGCCCAGTATGCTTTGGCCTTGGCAAAGAGGCAACACATAGCACATACATTGGCTCAGTAGGAACCCTGGAAATGATACCTCTCTGTGACCCACACATATAGTAAAAGGGATGCCTAAGTTGACACTACCCGCTTCAAACATGTACAGGAAGTGTAGTATGTGCATCCGACATAGGCAGCTCTGCAGCACCACCTGAGGCATGATTGCCATGTGTCAAGCAATTTAAGGTAGTGCTAAACAGCATTTACCACCATGTAGTATATGCAAACGGAATCGCACACACCAACTAGTACAACTGTGGTCAATGTAGAGTAATATTGGGCAATGTCCAGCAAAGTTGGTGAATATACAGCAATGTCGGACAAGCCTGGTCTAAGTAGGGCATAGCAGAACAAAAGCTAACATGCTTATATTTGCTTAACTGGCCCTTAAGCAGTCTGGACTGCTCAGTATGGAGATATAAAGCAGTGATGGGCCTCGAACCCAGGATACTGTGCACCATAGTTAAAGTACTGAACCACTAAACCATGACAGCGTTGCACTGTTCAGCCAGTATGAAGGAATGTTGATAAGTCTATGCAAACTATCTCATGGAAACCCTGCAGGCACAGCATAATCCCTGTTGAGTTATGACACAAAGGTGAGTCCTGCAGTAAGAACAGAACTTGACTTCCAAAACACACAGTATAAATGTTAATATTGGTCATGTTCACACACATCCACAAGTGTAGTGAACTTCAGATCGCAACATACTGAAAGGTCACACTGGGCATGCTCACACACTTGAATAAATGAGACATATGTCAGGCAACAAAACATGGAAAGCCTGCACTGGGCATGCTCACACACTTAGGCCATGTCTGACTACAGCAGTGGGCCACACATATCTGGCAGTTGCATGTGTTAACCCAGGAACCTCTCACTATCCAGCAATCTGCCCTGTGCACACAGTTACATGACAACAGACACTTATATAATATAGTGGAAGCCTGTCATGATCAAACATGTTCCGCAGATACCTAAGTTGTTCATAGAAACTGGGAAAGCAAAGACGATAAAGACCTGCAAACAGTATCAGCAATAAATATTGTGCATCCCGAGCAGAAGCATAGGTTCAGAGGTCGATACTAGGCTATCAGCCTAGGGTATGTACAAGCCTAGCCAGAGTGTGTTTGGCTTTTGCAGCCTTGTCAGATTACTACACTGTGCCAGTGAATAGTAGGTCACACAAGATAGCCCATGTATGTTTAGGCTAGTGTGCCTCTGTCTAGCAGGGACTCAGAAGATATCCCATGGGTAAACATATGATCACCCATACAGCCATCAAAATGTCCCCTGTAGGTGGTTAGTGGGTGGCTCTGCCTATGTGAAACTGTGATCACAATCTGGAGTGAGTGGAGGCCCTGGGATAAGAATCTGTCCCTCCAGCATGTCCTATTAACATCTGTGCTGAGGTATATGTCCCTGGAGTGTGTGGCTACAAGGGAGTTGGATATCCTGAGGTGGAGCATGTCCATTAATTTTGGGTTGGGTATTACTGCAAACAACAGGCACACATTGTATCCAAGTAGATGGTAAGCGACTGAGTAGAGCTGGAGTTACTGCATCTGAACTGTGCAGGTCATCCATGTGAGTCCCTACATCTGCTTGGTGTGGAACTTATAGGTTCATAGGTTCATAGGTAGATATTAGGCTATCTCCCCTAGGGCATTTATAAGCCTAGCCAGAGTGTATTTGGCTTCTGTCTCCCTATTAGACTAGTCTACTGTGCCTCTGTAAATTAGGTCACAGAAGGTACCCTTTAAGATTAGTTTGCTGTGCCTCTGTCTAGCAGGGACACAGAAGTGATCCCAGGGGTGAATTTGCGATTCCCCATCCACGTGTCCAGATTTGACTTGAAGAGGTTCAGCGAGGGGCTATGTCTAATATGAATGGGGATTCTATTCCAGAGTGAGGGGAGCCTGTGGGAAATGAATCTGTCCCTCCAGCATGTCCTTTCTATTCTTGTGCTGAGGTTTAAGTCCCTGGAGCATGTATCTGTAAGGGACTTGGATTTTTGAGGTGGAGCATGTCCATTAATTCTGGGTTTGACATGGCTTTGTATGTCAGGCGTAGATCACATCTAAGTAGGCGGTAAGCAACTGAGTAGAGCTGGAGTTTCGTAGGTTCGTAGGTTCATACTAGGCTATCTGCCCTAGGGCATTTATAAGCCTAGCCAGAGTGTGTTTGGCTTTCGCCACCCATTTTAAATTAATTTTGCTATGCCCTTTTTTGAGGTTAGTATACTGTGCCTCTGTCTAACAGTGACACAGAAGTGATACCCAGGGTAAACCTACGATCTCCCATCCACTCATCAAGATTCCTCTTGAAGAGGGTCAATGAGGGACTCTGCCTAACCTGGACTGGGATTTTATTCCAGAGTGAAGGGAGCCTTTGGGTTATGAATCTGTCCCTCCAGGATGTCCAGTTTATTTCAGTGCTGAGGTTCAAGTCTCTGGAGCGTAGTGGTTGATGGGATTTGGATTTTCTGAGGTGCAGCATGTCCATTAATTCGGGTTGGACATGGCTTTATCGTCAGGCACAGATCGCCTCTGAGCAGGCGGTATGCCACTGAGTAGAACTGGAGTTTCTTTAGCCGGGCAGCATATGGCATCTGTTTGATCCTCTTGGTGAGGTACTTTTGGGGTCTTTCCAGTTGCTGCAGGTGTCTGGTAAGGTACATCCCAAAAGGGGCATTGTACTCAATTATGGGCCTGATAAGGGATGAGTAAAGAGGCACGATGACCTCCCCTGATCTAGATGTGAATCCCTTCATGATTAGGTGGGCTATATAAAATGTTTTTCTAACCACTTTGGCCACGTGGTTGTCAAATGAGAGATTGCTATCAACTTGGGTCCCCAGGTCCCTAATTACTTCTTCTGTACTTAATTGATTACCACCTATGTGGTAATTTGTGGGTACTTTGTTTTTGCCAAAGGGGATGACTATACACTTTTTGGCGTTTAGCTGGAGGCCATGGCTCTGGCACCAGTTGTCTGTTTCTATTAGGCCCTTTTGGAGGATGCCTGTGTCAGCTGGAGAGTCGATTATGGCGCCCAGTTTGCAGTCATCTGCGAACATGGTCAGCCACAGTCCTTCCGTGTTGGCCTGTACCTCTGAGAAATATATACCGAACAAGAGAGGTCCCAGGACTGAGCCTTGTGGGACACCACTTGTAACTGGTTTGGAGTCTGACATGGCTCCAGTAATTCTAGCCATGTGGGCTCTGTCTTTGAGCCAGTTTGCAACCCATCTAGTGACATAGGGGTTTATATTTAAGCTGGTGAGCTTATCTATAATGCCCGAGTGGGGTATTGTATCGAAGGCTTTTGCGAGGTCCAGGTAGGCTGTGTGGACCACCTTCCATAGGTTCTCATGGGTTTCTTTAGTTGAGTTGCATATGACATCTGTTTGTGCCCATGATCCTCTTGGAGAGGTACTTTTGGGTCTCTCCAGTTGCTGCAGGTGTCGGGTAAGGTACATCCCAAAAGGGCCATTGTATTCAAGTATGGGGCTGATGAGTGACGAGTAGAGGGGTACAATGACCTCTCTTGATCTAGATGCGAACCCTTTCGTGATAAGGTGGCATATATAGAAGGTCTTTGTAACCACTTTGGCAATGTAATTATCAAAGGAGAGATTACTATCCACATTGGTCCAGAAATCTCAAATTACTACTGCTGTACTTAATGGATTACCATCTATGTGGTAATTTGTGTGCACCTTGTTTTTCCCAAAGGGGATGAGTATGAACTTTTTAGCATGTAGCTCGAGCCCGTGGCTCTGGCATCAAACATCCATCTCTGTGAGACCCTTCTGGAGGATGCTTGTGTCAGCTGGAGAGTTGATTATCCCTCCAGTTTGCAGTCATCTGCGAACTTTGTCAGCCATAATCCCCCCATGTTAGCCTGAACCTCAGAGAAGTATATACCGAACAAGAGAGGTCCCAGAACTGAGACCTGTGGGACGCCACTTGTAACTGGTTTGGATTCGGACATGGCACCTACAATTCTGACCATGTGGGTTCTATCCCTGAGCCAGTTTGCAACCCATCTTGTGATATATGGGTTGACATTTAATCTGGTAAGCTTATTTATGATGCCCGAGTGGGGTATTGTGTCTAAGGCTTTTGCGAGGTCCAGGTAGGCTGTGTGGACTACCTTGCCCTCATCTATAGCTTTGCTAACTGTTTCAAAGAAATCAGCTAGGTTTAAGAGGCAAGATCTGCCCTTAACAAAGCCGAATTGGGTAGGTCCAGTGTCTGGAGGCTCCCAATGTCTTTGTTTATGAGTTCCATGATAATATGCTCCATAGCTGTACAGACCAGACTAGTCAGGCTTATGGGGCGATAGTTCCCAGGGTCCGTTGTGGCACCACCTTTGTGGAGTGGAACCACTGTAGCTGTACGCCATTATTTGGGTACATATCGTCTAGTAAGGCTAAGTGTGAACAGTGACTTAATGTGAGGGTTCAGTTCTTCTTGGAGCTTGTATAAGACACAGTCTGGGACACCGCTGCTGTGTTTTTTGCTTTGGAGAGGGCAGCTTTCACCTGTGCATCTGTGATGTCAGGGAGATTACATTCAGTCGGGATAGGCATGTGTTCCTTTGGGGGTGAAGGGGGGGAGAGGTTTGTGCTGAATCTGTCTGCCAGGATGTTGGCTATGTCTGTAGGTTCAGTATATTTTGTACCGTTATGGAACAATTCAGAGCATATCTGGGAGTTTCCACCCATATTATGGACATAACTAAAGAAGGGCTTGTGATTATCTTTAGTGTCTAGGGCAATTTCCCTTTCGAAACTGGCCTTTGATGATTTTATGAGGTATCAAAGTATCTTGCTAATACTGATCAGAGATGCCTTCTATTTTTGGGATTCTGCTCTGTCATGTAGTAGCTTCCTCCTTCTGTTGTATAGCTTATTTATGGCCGGGGTCCACCAAACAGGTCCCCTGTTTTTGGAGGAGTGAGTCTTTGTTTTATTTTGGATAGCACAATCCATGCATTCCTGCAGGTGCTCATAGAATGCATTTGTAAAGGATTCTGCGGATTGGCCTTATTATACTCTGGCCCATGGTCTATGAAGGATTCCACCTCAGTCTTGAGAAGTGCAAAGTTGGCTTTTGAGAAATTCTTTACAGTGATTTCCTTGGCTGGGGTTGGGGATGGGATATGGATGTCCTTGGAAATTTGTTAATGGTCTGATCTTACCAATGAGGAGTTTACCTCTGATGTGGAACATAGAGTCCCTATGTTGGTGATGACCAGATCCAATATGTTGTTCCCTCTTGTGGGAGTGGTGACCAGTTGTTCCATCGCATTACAGTTTATAACCTCAAGGAACCATTGGACGAGTGCGTTTGGGCATGAGTAGTTCTTGCAGTCAATGTTTGGGTAGTTGAAGTCACCCAATAACATAGTTTTAGGAGAGACCTTGATATTCTCCAGTGTTCTCAAGAATGCCAAGTGGGGTTCCTGTAAAAGGGAGGGTGATCTTTAGCAGGCTACAAACTGAAAGGCAGTTTGGCCTGCTGTTAGTTGCACATGGATGGTTTCTGATGCTTCATGCAGTGCCACTAACCTGGAGGTGTAGGTATCTTTGATGAATATAGATACTACCCCTCCTTTTGTGCTTCGGTCCAAGTTTTGTGTCTGAAATGCATGGTATGAGTTATAACCTGGTAGTGCTGGCATGCTCACAGAAGCCTTGAACCAGGTTTCTGTTACTGCACAGACATCAATATTCTTCATACTGAGGAGAGCCTCGAGTGCATGCATCTTGAGGTTTAGACTTCTGGCATTGAGTAGCATTACCTTTAGATTTTATATCCTTGGGTTGTCTATGGAGGTGCATTTGTCCTTTGAGCCTCACCTAAAAAATGCACTATGGGGGTGGCAAGAGGCATGGCCAGTATACAAAAGCCTAAGGGTGACAGGTGCAAGCCATCCCTAGCAAAGCAACGTGGCTTGTCGGGCATGTCATCCCAGGCTGACAGACACTGGATCCCCATTGAATGACACCAATACTTTAGACAATTGTTGAGACTGATCATTTTGTCTTTATACTCTGGCATCATTCTTGGTGAGGGCAAGATGCTACTCAAGGTCAGGTTCATGCCAGCCAAGGCTACATGATAAGAGAGTTCCTCTATGTCTCTTTTCTTGTAGTCCAGGGAGGTACGTCTCATGTCATTCCCACCTGCATGGACAATGAAGGAGTCATACTTGTACTTGCTTTGGAGTGACCTGAGTGCTTGGATTATGTGGTGGATCCTGGCACCTGACAGACAGCTTACAGTGACCTTCTCCTTGTTCTGTCAGTTGAGTGGGACATCAGTGTGCCAGACAATAGAGTCCCCTATAACAAGTGTATTTGGTGTGTTGTTTGGCCTTAAAGGCTGTGGCTGTGAGGCACACTGATCTTGTGAGATATGTGATTCATGGGTATTGTTGAGGGGTGGCTGTTGCTTGGGTATCTCTGGCCAGTACAGTTGCTGCAGGTGTTGGGTAAGGTACACCCCAAAGGTGGAATTGTAACCAAGCACAGTTGTTATTAGTATAGGGGCACAATGACATCACTCGATCCAGATGTGAAACCATATGGGATAAGGTCGCTTATATAGAAGGTCTGTCCAGCCACTGTGGCAACATGAATGTCAAAGGCGACAGTACAAATAAGTCATGTCCCCAATCACCTAACAACACCTACCATATGTAATGGAGTACTACCTATGTGTTAATGTGTGGGCATGTTGTTATTCCCAAAGGGGATGACTATGCAACTAATGGCATTTAGCTGTAGGCCATGGCTCAGGCACCAGTCATCCATCTCTGTGAGACCCTGTTGGAGTATGCATGTGGCAACTGGAGAGGTGATTATGGCACCCAGTTTGCAGTCAAGTGTGAACAAGGTCAGCCATATTCTCCCTGTGGTAGCCTGTACATCAGACAAATAGATACTGAACAAGAGAGGTCCCAGGACCGAGCCGTGTGGGATGCCAAGTGGAACTAGTGTATAGTCAGACATGGCACCTGCAATTCTGACCATGTGGGTGCTATCCCTGATCCAGGTGGTAATCCATCATGTGAGATATGTGTCCATATCGATGCTGGTGAGCCTATGCATAATGGCCCAGTGGGTTATTGTGTGGAAGGGTTTAGCAAGCTTCAGGTAGGCTGCGTGTACAACTGTCCCTATGTCGATGGACCTGTTAACCGTCTAAAGAATACAAACATGTTCAAAAGGCAAGATCTGCCCACAACAATGCTGAAATGTGTAGGACACAGTGTCTGTAGGTTTCTGATGTCTATGTTTGAGTCCCTTGACAATACGCTCCATAGCTTTGCATAACAGGATAGTCAGTATTATAGGGCAATATTGTCTGTGGTCCTTTCTGGCACCAACTATATGGAGTGGGACCACTGCCGCTGTACGCCATTCCATGCGTACATACCTGTAGTAACTCCAATATTGCACAGTGATGTAATGTGATGGTTACGTCTGTCATGAAGCTCGTGTAAGATGCAGGCCGGGACACCAACTGGTCCCATTGATGCTGTAATATATGCTTTGGGGAGGGCAGCACTCACCTGTTACTGTGTGGTTTCAGGGAGGTTACACTCTGTTGGGATGGATAGTTGCTCCCTAGGGGGATAGGGGGAGACATCTGCACTGAACCTGTTTGCCAGGATGTTGGCTATGCCAGTGGGGTCAGGGTAAGTGTAGTCAGTATGCAGTGACTCACAGCATATCAGTGAGTGTCCACCCAGGTTCCTGACATAACTGACAAAGGCCTTGTGATAGTCCTATGTGTCTGGTGCAATTATCCGTGAGAAGAAGACCTTAGATAAGTACATGAGTGATCATAGCTGTCTGCTAGTACAGATCACAAATGCTTTCCCCATCTGGGATTGTGCTCTATCATGTAGTAGCTTCCTCCTGACATTGTACAGCTTATTAATGGCTGGTGTCTACCAGACAGGTCCCCTGCTATTGGAGGAGTGATCCTTGTTGTTATTTTGGGTAGCACAATCCATGCAGTCCACTAGGAGTCCATAGAATGTGCATGTAAAGGATTCAGCACTTGGAGCTGTATTTGACACTGTCTCAAGCTATCTGAAGGATACCACCTTGCGTTGGTGAAGTGAGACGTTGGCTTATCAGAAGTTCACCAGGATTACCCAGGATGGGTGTGTGGAGTGTATATGTATGTCCAGTGAGATAGATGTATGTTCTGACCTTACCAATGAGGGGTATATTGCTGGTGTGGAACATAGAGTCCCCATATTGGTGATGATCAGGTCCAATATGTATTCCCCCTTCTGGCTGTGCTGACTGGTTGTGCCATAGCATATGAATTTACAAATTGTAGTGACTGTAGGGCGAGGTTGTTGCGGCTTGAGTAGTATTCCCAGTCAATATTCGTGTATCTGATGTCACCCAATATAATGGTGTTTGTGGAGACCATCATATCCTCCACTGTTCCCAGGAAAGCCGAGTGTGGTTCCTGAGTATGGGAGGGTGGTCTGTAGTAGGCAACAAACTGAAAGGTAGTTTCGCACAATGGTAGTTGTATATGTATGGTCTGTGATGCTGAGTACAGTGCCACTAACCCGGAGGTGTGTGCATCTGTGATGTATATGGATACACCCCCTAGTTGTATTGTCCGTTCCAAGTCCTGTGGTCAGAAAGCATGGTATGAAACATAACCTGGTAGTGCTGATGTGCATATGTGACCCTGAACTAGGCGTCTGTTAGTGCACGTATATTGCTATCCCCCATACTGAGGGGAGTCCTGAGTGGCCGCAATATGAAGGTAACACATCTGGTGTTGAGCAGCATTACCCTTAGTGTTATTTAACCTGTAATATCTATGTAGGTGGGTTTGTCTTTTGAGCCCTTTTCAACAAATGCACTATGGTGGTAGCAAGAGCCTTAGCCAGCATTCAAAGGTCCAAGGGTGACAGGTGCAAGCTGTCCATAGTGAAGCTACGTGGCATATTAAGCATGTCACCACAGGCTGACAGACACTGTATCCCCTATGAATGACACCAATCTGTTAGCCAAGTGTTAAACATGATATCTTTGTCTGTATACTGTGACATCATACTTGGTGGGTGTAAGATACTAGACAAGGTCAGGGTCATACTGGCCTGGGCTACATGATGACACTGTTCCTCCATGTACCATGTCATGTGGTCCAGGGAGTAACGTCTGAGGTTTTACGCACCAGCATGGACAATGATGGTGCCAGTCCTGTACTTGCTTTGTAGTGACGTGACTACATGTGTTATGTGGCAGATCCTGGCACAAGACAGACAGCACAAAGGGACTATTCCCTTGTATGGGCTTGTGAGTGGTACGTCAGTGTGTCTGACAATAAGTGTCGCCTATCACAACTGTATTATGTGTGTTGTTTAGCCCGAAGGCAAGTGACTGTGTGGCACACTGACATTGTGAACTATGTGAGATGTGGGTATTGTAGTGGGGTAGCAGTTGTGTGTGTGCCTGCTGTGGAGGTCTCTGCTGCTTAGGCAGAGTTCATTTACAGCATCCGAGTATGTGTATGTGTATGTGTGATAATGTGGTTTGAGTGCTGTCGCCAGAGGATATATGAGACTGATATGTGGTGTGTGTGGTTATCCTCACCACCTGATAGACTATGCCAGTCATGGGTTGAGAGAGTTCAGCACCATGTATGTCTCTATTGGTGCATCTCACACATATATCTGGGTTTGTTGTGAGGAGGAGAGTGTTGTCTGTGTACATGAGGCAGATGTGACATTGTGTCTACATCACAATATTCACCAGCTGGACTGGAGAGTGCACACAAAGCCAACCCCTGGACATGCTGGGATATCATCATGACATACTCTGTAGCCAGATGACAAAGGATCAGTAGGTGTTAAGTGTGTAAAGGAGTATAACAGGGATTAGTGCTCAGGTTTGTTGGTGTTCTGTAAAGAGTAGCTGAGAAGCAGTCCAGACTGAATCATGACACCTCCGGCAGCTATGTCATATATAGAAATGTACACACATATATGTCATGAGTCAGGGCCAACTGTACCTGACTGACAATGCTGATATCCTGAGAGACAGGCCCATATATACATACCCACCTCCCACCGACGATAGTCCATATCATCATACCAAAAGATATCACATGTAGAATGGATGAACAGCTACCCCCAATGCTAAAAGCATGGCATCAAGTGGACTGCATTGATTCCCAATATGTGTCATGCATAAACTACAGAACAAACAGATCCTGCACCTGAACAGTCAGATGAACCTCCCCCCCTACAAAGGATGTGGAACCATTGAATGTGTTACAGCAACATATGGCACTCCACCCAAGTGTTGGTGCACAACACACCATAGGAAGTACAGTCCAGTATGCCTATGAAGTATGATCTGCAAGGCCATGGAGTCCATCATGGTTGAAGTCATAAACTGAGCTATTGGAAGCTGACATGCACACAACCCTACTAACAGTGGTATGTTCATGTGCAGATCACGGTTCCCAAACATGCTAGACTGTTTGCAAGACAGCCACACAGGACATACATCACTGAACACAGCTACACATGTCTCACATACACTTTGAATAGCCCTTTATCAACATCCCAGACACACGTAGTACCCAAAAAACCAACAAGCTGTGCATAAATATGTGTTGACATATGAAGGAATGTCGATGTGTCCACAGATAGATCACACAAGGTAAGGATTATGAGTCCCTGTTCCAGTTGTTGACACCTGGTGACCCACATGGACCATTCCTGGAATGGGATAAAACAAAGTGTACACACATTACCATGTCCAGTCTGATTATGTCACCACCCTAGAAATACAGACAGAGAAGAAAAAACACCCAATAAAGCAAATAGCGTGCTGTGCTAATGCTTTTCTCTCTAGTATCATAACCTAGTTAGGTCGGGGTTTGAATCCTGCAAGTGCTGACTGTGTGTGTGTCTCTCTTGGTTAATGCGGTGTGGGTCTTGCTTTTACTATGTTATGGCATATTATGATTACAACAGTAAGTACATTGCACACATCAGGTATATGCATTGCAAATATATATGTGTACATGTTCCCTTAATCAGTATATAGGTGTGAAGCCTGCATACTACATGAATACATTTGTTGCCATTGACAGGTTGTGCCGCAGCTTCTCAGATCGTAGGTCACATATGCATGTATGTGACAGGCCCATCCACTGCCATGATCCGTGGCCAAGATCATCTGTGCCACACACACCCATGACAGTTACTTTACAGTAGTGTGAGTGAGGGTATATGCCTGGGGTATATGTCGGGCATGTTCATACACAACAACGACTACCAATAATGGACAGTCTTTATAGGTGTACAACTGCCTTGTGGATATGCATCCAGGCCTCCAATGTCTCATGTGACACACCTTGGGACACCACAATACCTATGGATATGTGGATATTAAGGGACACATGACATAACATGAGGCTGTATGTACACATTGGTACCCAACATACATGTTGAGAGCTACCACCTATGTGGCACTGACAGGATAGTAAATATAGTACATGTGGATGACTATGCCATAGTCGGCTTACTGCTATACAGAATGTATCACATGACAGGCATTGGTCTGTATGATACCCTTGTGTAGGATATGTGTCCCATCCAGGGAATGGATTGTAGGCCACTGCATGCATTACCAGATATGGATGGACACATCCCTAGTGTGTTTGCATGTAGCTAAGGGGGCACTGCCAAACTCTGGGCAACTTTATTTAGCTGGGTAAAGCACTGCTAAGCTCTGGGCAACTTTATTTTGTTGGGTAAAGCACTGCTAAACTCTGAGCAACTGTATTTAGCTAGATAAAGCACTGCTTAAATCCTTATATCAAATCAAAATGGTCATATCATACCATTCCACATAACCTGCTGGTAAAGACCCACAGTACAAGATTTGTGTTATGTTATTCCTATTTTCCCTTTACATTCCCTCATAGTAATGCATGATATATTTATTACAGCACCAAGTTATTGTATATCTGCTGTGGCTCAGTGCTAATTCATGCAGTCTAGTGTGTCCAAGGTCCAGGGTTCGAGACTGACAGGGGTATTTTATTTTGCTGATGAGCAGACTACAGGCCTTGTCATACAGAGTGACTAAGGCACTTTTAAGCAGTTGTAAGTGGGTTTGCGCAAGTTTGCGTGATGCTTAGCTATGCTTAGCTAAGCGCACTCAAGCACATACCCACTGACTACTGCTTAAAAGTGCTTACTCCCGCTAACACCCACGCTAATTTCTTTTAAAGAAAAGAAAATGGGGAAATAGGAAAGTGGTGAAAAAGGGGGCACAAAGAGGATAGGACAGTAGGAAAACAAGCTCGGGATGTGCAGGAAGGATGTAGGGAAGGCGCATAGCTGCCCAATTCTTTACCAGCAACAGCTGTGCATACGTTAGAAATTTTGAGTGAGATTTGAAACCTTTCACCCCTGAGAGAGGAGTGAGGATAACAAAGTATGTTGTACAGCCAATTGTAATTATCAGTTTACATGTCTAGCAGACATGTGTGCGAAATGGGCAGCTATGTATGGGGCGTAATTTTTTTGCGGGTACAGATTGCACTTTTTTCATTTTTTTTTCAGGTAAGAGTGGAATGTGAGGTTAAGGAAGTAGGAATATTAAGGGAGGTGGGCTGGGGAGGTTAACAGACAAGACAAACAAGACGCATACAGGGCGGAGTATGACACGTGGTGGTTACACATAATTGACGGGGATGGATGTTTGGATATCGCAAGCCCATGAGCCCACAGATGGCAACAGTGGAACTGAGATCCTCACCCATGGGCAGTTACCACTGTGCCTTCACAACCCAGGCCGAGGCTGTGCTGTGGGCTGGATAGGAGGGGCAGGCACACCTGTGAGTTGCGCCACTCTCACCTCAAGCTGACGTAGGGGATCAGTGACAGAACACCTGATCTCACTATGCACCACAGACCGGACCCTTTGGAGGGTGAGTGGAGGCTCTCCTCAGGCCATGCTTGCAGAGGGGAGGGGGCAAGCCCCATCCCCTGCAGCGCTTCCCCCTGAAGGAGGCACAGGGCCACCGGAGGAGGAGGTCCTGGGCTGGGCACTGGTGCCAGGTGCAATCACCAGCTGAGGTGGGAGAGGTGGGTCCGCTGGGACCCACCTTCCCAGTTGTCCTATGTTTAGCAGTATTTAATGGCGTTTTGAGTTAGTAACAAACAACACCATTCCAAATTAGTTGTAACATCATGCATTAGTATTCCCATTATCCAAACACACATGAATTCCAATCGTTGAACAGCAAGCATAACACATGCATATTTAGAACAACAGTGGACATTCCAACAGCATGCAGGGTTGATTGGTGGCAACAGGCTATCAGATTTAGATATGTGAACAGGGCACATGCATCAACGTACATGCAGATATGTATAAACCAACAGGACAAATGTCCATAGGAATTAATTGTGAATACACAGACCCAGTTTGGTGTGGAATGGCATCATTTGTGAACATAACGTAGGGTGGTAAAATATTACATTAACAACTTAAAATACCTATACATATACTGTACATTCCTACTAGATGCAGATATATATCCCCTACATGTATTAGTACAGTTCCCTGTATGTAACCTTAGAAATGTTGGTGATGGAGACGTTACTGCTACATTAATATACATTCCATTTGTATTCGTATATGTTCATATCTGGCTGTGTTCAGGTAAAGTATCCTGCTACATTTGAACAGTTACATACAGTTCTAGCAACACACTGACATTTGTGGAATCACAAGCACAAGCTGCTCATGTACCGGATTAACATGTACATACTATACATGAAACAGTTGAGGACTATAAATATTCTTCTGAGATACTGGCATTCCCATCAGCCATTTTATATGGGCCTAGACAACTGTGGATGTTCAGCATTTCATACAACCATACTCTCTCTATAATGCAAGGGTACAACAACATATCCAAAATGTGGGACGGACACAGCCCAGGTATTGTACTTTATTAAAAATATTTCACTCTTTGGTTGTGGCTGTCTCATTCATTTCATTATGTAGTGCATGCAGTATACCTTTATTCCAGACTTCTTACACCTTTATTGGTAGCTTCAAACTCTTTCTCACACTCTCTCACTTATTTTATATTTACATTTCAGAATGGTACTTCATTCCAGGCTTTATTAACATTTATTACTGGGTTACAACAATCCTTTCCAGCTGACTCACTTATTTCATATGACAGTATATACAAGGATGTATTCAAGACTTGTCTGTCCTTTATTGATGGATTAGAACACTAATTTTCAGGCTGAAGCAGTTATCTGATATTACAATACAGGTGGAAACTCTATTTGAGACTTGTTTACTCTATATTAATGGATTACAATACTCTTTTTCAGGCTGCATCACTTATCTGATCTTAGAATACTAACAGAAGCTTTATTCTAGGCTTATTTGACCTTTATTACTGGGTTACAACACTGAACTCTTTTACAGGCTGTCTCACTTATATTCTATAATAATACCAGCTGAATAATTACTACCCTGCCTGGTGGCGCAGCCTTAACAGCCTATCAGCATAGGCTTGTCGATTTGCAGAACGAACACCTGCAGCTGTAATATAAATGAAGGGATATTGGAACATACCTATCCATACTATAGGCTAGGATAGCATTTCTTACATACTTAATTACATGGATACTTACTCAGTAGTGGGGCATTGGGAATATGACGGGCCTCCTGGATCCATCAGTTCAGTTGGTCCTCCTTTTGACACTTCAGGTCTGCATGGTGGTGATGGACCTGCTCACCAGTCCTGGGAATGCCTGTGGCACTGGTAATATCATGTGCCAATTGGTTCCACGCCTCTGCCTTGTATGCTCCCCATTGAACCTGGCCCTGCATGAGTCGGCCTTCATGTTGGTGGACTAGGAGCCAAACCATATATTTAGACTCCTCAATGCCCCACCCTTGCACTCTAAAGCGATTATCCTCTCCGACGCCTGCAATCCTGACTGCAAATGGGTACCACAATCAGTTATGGTGCGTATTCCCACCTATGGGGCTTAAATATGCCGCATTTCCCACATTTTTTTGTGATTGGCCATTTTTGAGAATTCTAAGCTGACTGCAGACCTGCTTAGTAATGGTTGATCTACCATTTCTATGTATATGTATGCTAATAGTGCCTGTTTCTCCTAAGCTGTCACGGCTTAGTGGTTCTGTGCTTTGATTATGATGCACAGGGTCCTGGGTTTGATTTTATTTTAATACTGTCTAGACAGGCTAGGGGGTGTGGCTGCATTTAAGCAACCTAGCTCTACGTTGCTCCCTGGTGCCCTATGGTGGCCTGGTTGGCGCGGCGTGCACACCCGCGCAAACACATTGCGCTTGGTAAAGCGCTTGTAAACTTTGGGCAACTCTATTGCGCTGGGTAAAGTGCTTTTAAACTATGGGCACCTCTGTTTAGCTAAGTAAAGCACTGCTTAACAGCAGGCTATTATATATCTGGATCCTTTAAAAATATATATTTTGTTCACTGATACATTGGCCATTTCACTGCTTTTAATTAAGTTTTAATCATATATGTCTGGTATTATTTCAAATACTGATTTAAAACATAAATAAGAAGGGGAGTGGTGGGACTCGAACCGTGAATGCCTCCTCTTTGTGCATACGCTCTACCATTACACTATTGCAATTTGGATTAATTTGCATAAGTAGTTCTTATATGCTCTTCAATGTTACAATTGCTAACTGTAGTTAAGTAATGGGCACACCCGTGCAAACAAGCGCAAATACGGGCAGCTATATCATGGATTAAGAAAAATATTTATTTGTTACGTTTTATAACTGTGATGGGGGTTTACAATGTCAGGGAGTGTGGTGTTGGATGTAAGTACATTTGAGCAAACTCGCTCTTGCCTGTTGACACTATGCTTTTTAAAACCTTGCAGGGGTGTGGACTTTTAGACTGCTCTGCAGTTGGACACGCCCCCTGCTTTCCCACTCAGTCCATGTAAGAGTTACAGATGAGTCAGCATGCCCTCATGAATATTCATAGCACGCTGACATCAATCCGTTCAACTGCAGCCTCTGAGTAAGACTTATTAAGTCTTACACAGAGGATTAGTGAATCCAGGGGATTGTCAGTGTAATAACTCAGAAGATTTAATGTTAATCTTGAATACCTTGTTTGTATCAACACCCCTGTTCCAATTGCTAGTCATCTGTAAAACATACTGCACAGAAATGGATCTAACAATACAACTAATACACAATATAGCAAGCAACCGATTATTCTAACAGATAAGTGTTGAATTGTCAGCGTATTGAATGACTGAAGCATGCTGTGTGGTGGTATGGAGATTATTGGTAAAGATGGAAAAAAGAAGTGGGCCTAATATTGAGCCTTGTGGTATGCCTATAGTAGTTGGGAGTGAGGAGGATAGTACACCTTGCCATTGGACAGATTGCCGCTTTTCTGACAGACAGCTTTTGAACCAGGCTATCGAGGTAGGGGCGAAGGATAAGGAGGCTAGGGAGTCTAGTAGTATGGAATGTGAGACCATGTCAAATGCCTTGGAAAGGTCTAAAAACATCACAGATACAAAGTTATTATTATTTCTGTGCTGGTTGATTGGTGAAAGAAAGCAGAGTGGCTGTTGTATTGTGGTGATGCCAAAAGCCATGTTGAGTGAAGGAGTGGAGATTATTTGAGCTTGAGTTTAGGAATTGTATTACTTGAGAATGTATACATTTTCAAGTATTTTAGATAGAGGGGATAGAATGGCAATGGGGCGATAGAGTATTCATAGGAGTTTACACCTTTGTGAAATGGAATTATATAAAATACCTTCCAGAATTGTGGGACATATGCTTCTTCCATGGAGCGGTTAATAAGTATAGATATAGGGTAGGATAAGGATTCAGCAGCTATTTTTAGGAACTTGGCTGGTAGATTGTCAGTGACAAAGTTGGTAGTTTCAGTTTTTGGAGGAGCCTTTTGATTTTAGAGGTAGGAACAGGTGAGAGAGTAAAGGATGGGATGTTGTCAGGGTCTTTGGTAGGGTTATGTATTGGGTTGTTGTTGGATAGATGGAAGAATAGTGTTAGAATAGATTGTGTGAAATGGTGATTGAAGTGGGAGGCAATGTCCTTGTTGACATTGATGGAGTTTGGAGTGGGAATGGTAGTTTTGCCTGGTTTAAGAATAGTGTTGAGGGCATGCCAAAACGTTTGAGGATCTTTTGAGTGTCTGTTTTGGATATAAAGGAAGTAATTTTGTTTGTCGAGTTTGGTTTGTCTCTTGGCCTGATTTCTAAGATGTAAGTAGTTTAGTTTGGCTAGGCTAGTATTGTCCTTCTTCCAGGTTTTCCAAGCCTTGTCTCTAGATTTTAGCAGGGCTCTAGTTTCCCTGGTTAACCATTTTGCATATTTTGCCTTGGATCTAATTTTTCTAATGGGTGCGATTCTATTAAGTACATTGATGAGAATATCATTGTTAACAGCCTGGTCTAAGTTTAGGGTTTTCAGTGGTTTCCAGTTACTTTGTTTGAGAATACTGTTAAGTTCTTGTATATTTAGTTTACAGTCATCTCTGACTTGTCTAAAAATGATGGGTTTGGCTTTGTTGGTACGTTTCTACAGAAGGAAAGTTGAGAATATAGCTGTATCTAATACATTTAACTACCTTTACTTTACCGTTGGTGCATGTATGTGCAAGAAGCTAACCATCGAGCAATAATGCATTAAAGAAAAGAAATATGGAAGATAGGAGAGTGGTGAAATGGGGATGCTAAAGTCTGACAGTTAATACTAAGTCTTGGAATACACCTTCAACTTATCTGACTCTGTGGCAGCAGGTGTTAATGCAGTGACACGTTCCTTTTTCGGGCCAGATGGTACCGGGTTTGATTACAGCTATATCTAATACTTTTATCTACTTTTGCTTTACTCTTGGTGTGCATTGGTGCTTGATGCACACCATCACACAATAATGCATTAAAGAAAAGAAATGGGGAAGATAGGCCATTGGTAAAATGGGAAGCAAGCAAGGGAAGAACAAATGGAAAGCAATACTAGAATGTGCAGGATGGAAGTAGGATAGAACCATAGCTATTTATTTTCCCAACAGTAAAAACTGATAACATATGCAGACAATTAGCTGAATTTAGACTGCCACCTCCAGAGAGAGGGGTGATCACAACACAATCATGTTGTACAGCCAATTGCACTGAATCAAGTGTGTCAAAAAGACATGTATGGAATAGAGAGCTATGTATGGGATGATTTTTATTTTTTATTTTTTTTTTTGAGAAAGAGAGGAATGTTGGGGAAGGGACATACATATCTCTGGGTCTGGTAAGTTGGGTAGGTGAGGAAGCAATTGCAGACAGACAAGACAAACAAGACAAGACACAGTGATGGTGTTGGAGAGAAGAGTTTGGTGGACACCATGGATTGGGTGAGGGGGGGGACATCCAGGACTCATGGACATCAAGCTGGTTTAAAGTGAGAATTGAGTTCTCATCTATAGGACTGTCATCACTGTCATCTCCCTCCACCACAGGATGGAGTGCTTGATGTCTCCTCCTCTTACTGGTCCTACGTAAAATGAGGGAGAGCAGCCCATCCATCCGGTATAGGCATGCACCAATAGTGTGGTGCACAACCCACTGCTCCATCCCTGGCAGTTCAGTGTGGGTGATGAATTCACCACCCCTGTTACTGGTCCCGGAGGGAACCAGTGGCCTATCCTTCAGGTTGGAGCTACCTGAGAGAGCATGTAGTTCAGGGACAGCGGAAGTAGTGCTGGCAGGTCAGCTCCCAAGCTTGTTGGGCAATGGTGCTTGGGCCACTGGATTGGGGCAGATGGATTCTGTGGGGCAGGCCTACCCCACTGTGCTGTAGAGCATTTTGTGATGTGGTACACATGTAAGACATGGGCACATTTTGATGACACATAATAAAATAAAACAACAACAAAAACAACAACAAAAAAGGGATAAGAATTGAGGTGAGTTGAAAAAAGAGATGATTAGTACCTTCATATGTAACATACAATGCATTAATACAATTATTTGACTCCATTATCTTAACCTTTACTCTTAAGACTACCACCTGCTAACAGAATACTTATTACTTTTAAGACTAGCACCTCCTAACAGATGCACACTGTACTACAGATTGCTGCAAGTACTCCTTTACATGTGCATATATTGCACATGTGCGTGTTCCAATTATCCAGATTACAGTAGGACATGTGTGACACTGGTAGACCTTTTACTTTAAGCCTTTAATTTACACATAATAGAAGAATTAATAGTTATTGTTTAGTTGGGAAGTGTGGTATTTGAACCCACAACCTCTGACCAAAGTTTAATATTGTACCCTTTGTTTGTGTTAACAACTAATGCATGCATACTTGCTTTTACAGTTGAGATATGCATATTCAATTTGATACAACTGTATAAAATACCAAAACAATATCTTTAAGTGTTAAGGCTACAATAACACTACTCTTCTGCTGCATACATACCACATGCCTCCCTCACCCTTACCAATCTAGTGGCATGGGTCCTAACATTACACTCCCTTGCCATGGCAGCTGTGGAAAAAACAGAACAGAACAGAATGCCAATATAAATACCAGTCTTGCCTATGAGCAGCTTTTAAGCCTTACAAGTACTTCCTGTAGTTGATATTTACACATGTGGAATGTTCTCCACCCTTAAGTCTTTGATCCAAGTATGAAGGGTACCCCTCTTCCTTCTCCAGAGGTCATTGTAGTGCTGCCTACATTGTTCACCAGTGTGGGGGATACTGGTAGCACTGGTCTCAATCCAGGGCCAAACAATTCCAATACTCTGACTTATACTGGGACCCAGAGCAGTCCCCCTGCAGCAAGCTGGCATTGTGGTGTTTCACTAGGAGTCTAATAAAAATCTTGGACTCCTGGACACCACATCTCTGACCCTTAAATCTTACACCTTCTACACACACTCCTGCCATGTCTATCATGGATGAAGAACAATGAAGAATTATGGTTTCCCACTAATTCTAGTTATTGCATTTATTAGGAATGGGCACACTATTTGAAAATGTTGCTCACCACACACCACCTCACAAACACTGTGCTCCAGGATGTGCAGTGATAAGTGATGTGCAACAGTGTTAATGTAATTTCAAGATTATTTGATATAAAGGCAGTTGTGTATGTGTGTTTGACAAATGCAAAGGTCATGGCAGTCCAGAAAGCAGAAATATCCTAACAGGAATATAGTACACAATATACCCACAGTCATACATTTTATAATAAATATGATAATACACAGATAAATAAAGAAATAACTGACACAATATTAGTGTCTCTGCCCTCATACATATAATTAATATCAGCTACACTATGTAAAGTTTTATAAGTGAGAGTGACTATAATAGGAATGTGGAACAACAGTAAAAGTGCATGGAATATGCTATATTTGATCCCAGGACTATGTATACCACAGTCCCACACCATCTATTGCCACAAGAGAGTTGAAATAACAACTGTTCATGTTTCAGTTAATTGCTATCTACTGCAATGTCACAACAGTAAAACAAAGGTTGCACACGCTGTACTAGAATGCAGGACCATCTGTATTTTAGCCCTACACTTATACCTGATGCCACAGGCAATAGCACTGATTGAAAACATCCAGTTTCTATTTTTGGCTGTCTACTTTCTGTGTGGTCTACTTATCCAGTAAAAAAGCAAAATATTTGACATGAGGAAAAGCAATCTATGACATACACAGTAGAAAAGCTTAGTACACACATGAGGTATTTCTACATAGGTCTGGATTTCAACTCTCACTCCAATGCACCTCCAGAAAACAGGATGGGGGCCTTACACCTCTTTTCTACAGAAACAGCTTTGTGGCAAATAACTGATGTAATTCCTCACACAACCAACTGCAACAGAATATACGCTGATATCAAACCATAAACTGTTATTTGTGCATTTATTAAATTTATTATATGTGCATGTAGTGCATTTAGTGATCACACACCCTGTTATGATTATTGCTTGCAAATATACAGCTCTGTCTTAAATTTCTGTATTTCTTGGTCATTCACCAATTATCTGACCAGTACTCTGACACATGCAGTATGTAAGCCATTCTATATCATTGGTGGTAAAATGTATGAGGATATTAAATGGGAATAATATGATATGCAATCGGCAACAACTGAAGGACAGGTTGGATGGCACAAACAAGCATAGAATGCTCTTTAGGGGGAACAAAGGTGAGTTACTGTTATGGCATATAGACAGTTACACTGTTCTTTTGGAGGGGGCTGAGTTACTGTTATGGCACAAACAAGCTTAGACTTATCTTTTTGGGTAAGCAAAGGTGAGTTACTGTTATGGCAAGAACAATACAATAATGGACTGTTCTATTTTGGGGGGTAAGTTACTGCTATTGTACAAACAAGGATATGTGGCTCTTTTTATTCTACTTGTTTTGCATTCTGCTTGTTGTTTGATCTTGTGAGGGCTGTGAAGTCATGTGCTGCAATGTGTATCATTATGTTCTAACTTCTCTCTTTAATGATTTTCTATTACAAATGTATGGTGCTAGACTGAATGCATACAGTGATCATCAGTACTTTTGAGAGGTATGACTGAATATTTGATGTCTGAGGCCTACTACTTACTAATGAACGCATATAAGTCAAATAAGTCTCTGGTGCCACATGTTAAGGTAATTCCTGTACAAATCTCCAACCTTTTACTTGCTTACTGTACCAAGGGATTAAATACAATGATATCACAAAATATTATTTGACAATACACTCCATGTTCAGGACTTATTGTGTAAATGTAGCAGTTGTCACAGTGGTACTTCAGGAATGACTCTGTCTCATGCAAGCAGTACACAGCCAATACATTGGGAGGTAAAGGTTGTGTGAGATGCCTGGCAGCAGTGAAGGTTTTAGGTCCCTAGGTGGTGAATATGTGTGCTATGTGTTGTCTTTTAGCCAATATAAGGGCATACTGTTTTCCAGGTTGTGCCTTAATTTATATATAAGTGCCATCCATGACACCTAGTACTTCAGGATAGTGCACTACCCAGTCGAACTGTTGCATATTTCTGGCCCTCTCCTCAGAGCTTTGGGGAAAACATATCTGCTCTCTGGCATGCTGGAACATAATGTCCAGGAACTGGTGGAGGATTCTGGATGCTAATACCTGTGACACCCCCAGCATGTCCCCTGTTGGCCTTTGAAAGGTACCTCTAGCTAAGATTCTAAGGGCTACACATACCACTGGAATGTGTTCCCCTCAGTTGGCTCTGGCTCTGCGTTGAGGGCAGCAGAGGTTTCAGAGTTCTTGTAGTGTGTCCCTGTCTACTCTGTACTGCTCTACAATTTCCACATTATGTAGGTTGTGATAAGAAAAGTATGTTCTGAAAACTCTTCTCCTTCTCAGCCTAGGCCTATTGGCAGCAGCCTCTAGCACATACAAATGGATTAAAGCAGCAGCACCCCCTAACATTCTGTCTGTGTAGACTTTCCATGTCTGTACTCTTAAAGTTTTGACATTTTCAGGAAAAAAAAATGAAATCTACATGGATGCTTTATAATTTGTTGAATAATTCTTCTCTGTTGGATTGCTTGATTAGTATGCAGTTCAGCTGTTTATGCTGGAATTAGCATCTATGAAACACAGACAAAGATAGATGCAAACCATTATTAATCTACACCATTATAATAAGGCAAACATTTAGCTGGCCAAACTGACATTGAAGAGAGTTGTACATGTTTGGAAGACTGCAAAAATGCTTTTTCTTCAGGATATTTCTGTATAGAGGAGTACTGAACTGGTCTGCTCTGATTTTGTCACCTACATACTGCATATGCTAGAGTGTATTTAAGAATAATGTGAAGCAAAAGGCTTTTACACTTTTATCTGTGTGCATTACTTAGAAGTGTAGTGATGGAATGGGCATGCTTCTCAAGCCATTTCAGAGATACACCTGATTGGCAATACATGAAAATGGAATTATGTGTGATAAATATGTACATATGTTTCAGGGACAGGTCTTTTGATAGCACTTTTAGCATTCCAAAGATGTTTTGCTAACAAAATGGGTCATTTCCATGTTCTTTTGTGGGGGAGACAAAGATGAGTTACTGTTATGGCACAAATAAAAATGGAATTTTTTTTTTGGAGGGGGAGCAAAGGTGAGTTACTGCTATGGCACAAACAAGGATATCATGCTCTTGTTACTCTGTTTTGCATCCTGCCTGTTGTTAGTATTTCACATCTCTTGACTGTTTTATGTTTCTGAAGTGGGCAATGCTGACTGGCTACCTCATCTGTTTTATCTGGAAACATTTATTTTTAGTTATGTGATACTTATGTGAATTATACTTCTGTTGTCTTTTGGGACACCTATAAGTATGCCACTCAGGCATGTCAATCCATATAGAGCCCCCTTCACCAATGGGGAAAGTCAAGTAATTGTGGATGGGTTTCGTTAACATGGTGCTTTCTCCTGTAAAGTGGACAGGGAGATATGGCATGCCAGATACAAATATGGCAACAAATTGTGCATAATGTGAATGCCATAGTCAGCCATGGCAGAACATACAAACAGGTGCACCACATGGACACTGACATGGTCACTACTGCACACTGAGAAAGCAGCTGCAGTGGTCCATGACCAAATAGCTACCAGAGGAGAGCATCCTAGAGAACTGCCACTAACCCCCAATGAACAGTTCCTGGCCAACATAAGTGATCCAGACAGCTCCCAGGAGAGTGCAGGACAGCATGCACTGGATGTGAATGCAATACCTTCCAAGAATGCAAGCATGGCTTAGGAAGAGCTTCCAGGTAGGATTTGTTATCTGAATAGTTGAATACTGTTATATAGTAAAACAATTAAATTGAATGAGTTAATTCTGTGTCACATGTCTTATTTTCAGAAGGGAGATTGAAGACAGCTACAGTTTAGCTATCTTCAATCTCCCTCCAGCTTAGGTTGGAATCATCAGTGACATTCTTGTTGACATTAAACTTAATGCATATATAAATGGGTAAATATATTACCCCTGTATTACTGTTAATTTTGATGATGTTGCCCTTACCTCTTGCTTAACTTCTCCCAGGACAATCTGGACTACAGAGGAGTATCTCATCTGCAGATGGTAAGACAAACATTTTGATGTTAGTATTGCTGATAAATTTAAATAAATATTGTAGTATGTGATGTTGATCTCAGGCCTGTTGTGTGTATTGCTGTACTGTCTGTAATAACTGGCAGCACTGTTAGCTTGTTAGGATATATTTCACTATAGTACTACAGGTATTAATATAGCCCTGTGTTTCTTACTTTTTTTTACAGATGATTAGGAGAGTGGGAGTGCGGGCCCTGTGGCACTTGATGTCAGTGTGACAGCAGACTCGGATGATGACGGTTGCCAAAGTGAGGCACAGCGGGGGGTGCAGAGGTTGAATCTGACACTGAGGTTGACATACAGCATCCCCTGCATTTCCATCAAATACTGCCAGTAGTCCCATGCCTACCCAGTCCTGCGAGCCCACAGATATTGGACAGGTGGAGGGTGAGGGCATTGATCAAGGAAGTGTGGCTACTGTGGCTTCAGTGCCTGTTGAGTGTGGCCATAGCCAAAGTTTGGGTGAGGTACTACACAGAAGGATTGTAGGGGTGCTTGGACTGGTTCAGGTGTCACTTCCCATGCAACTCAGCATATGTTTAGAGATGTCATGGAGGCACAGGCATGTTCCCTTAGGTGCTCCAGACAAATGCTCAGGTCTGTGGATGTGGCACAGTCTGACATACATGACTGCCTCCACCGTGTTGCCAATTCACTGGATTGGATAAATGAAATGTTGGAACATGGGGTGTCTGTGATGGATTGAGAGGCTTCTGTCACAGAATGAGCACAGACTGTGATGGAAGGTCTGCTGGGAGGGGAAGAGCATCCTTGTAGGTGTAGCTTAGCCACATCATTTGCTGTCAACCAATGTGGCTGTGTCCAATCACTCTCCCATAGTGGTAGCACTTCCACAGCTCCGTCAGTAAGTGTGCTGTCCACACCCAGATGTGACAGGACATATGATCATGGTACTGGTCATCCCCATGAAGGGAGTTCATCTGGATCCCTATTAAATTGCTGAACGTTCAAAGTTTGAAAGTCATATGGTCAATACCATAAGATCAAACTTTGAAAAGTTTGAAGGTGAAAGGCAACGGCTCTGTACGCGCAGAATGGGAAAAAAATTTTTTCTTTCTGAAAGTGTGTCGATTTGGTATTTGCATATTTAATTGGGGGGGGGTGGGGGGGCAGTGGGGGCTTGCCCCCTCAGAGCATTAAAGGTTTTTTACTTTTTATTATATATTCGAGGTTTCATGTTTCACTCATATGTTGTCAAACATATGAGGTTCAAAATTTTGAAGCTTTGAATATATAATATAGTCCTGTTAGGCCAGCAGACATCAGTCATGTTCAGGCAGTGGCACTGCATCTGACCTTGGGCATGGAGATCCCAGTGCAACTCCTGGCAGAGCTAACTCTCATGGTCAGAGACAACATTGATGAACTGTCACCGCTACCATGCATGACTCACACCTGTCCAACAGACCAAAATCTAGAGATAGCACAGAGCTTGACTGTGTTCATGCAGACTGTCACACACATATTTCACCTGGTGGACCCCTACAGACACACACACAACAGTTACTTATTTTGCCTCACTGGCCATTTTTTGTTTTATACCAATGTCTGCCTTCTTCTCCTTTTTATTCACTCACACACACTCACCAATCTTTGGTGTCAGCCTCGGCTTCCTGCGCCCCCCCACACAACACCCTTTGCAAGTGATGGTAACTGTGCCATATCCCTGTTTTCTGTCTTTTGGATTCAGGGATACAAAAGCTGTGTCTGATGCTCAGGGTGCATAGCTAACTTAGCACATATCTGCATTAGTGTTATTGAACTGCTCATCGTATCTTTGATTTATGTTGGCCTTGGAAAGTTAGACAGCTGATAGCATCAAAAATTTCACTACTTTATAGTTAATACTTTTGTAAGGGTAGTGAAGTCAGAAACTGCAATATGTATTATTACTTTCTAACTTCTCTCTGTAATGACTCCACACACACACCATCCTGTGCAAGTGATGATAACTGTGCCATATCCATGTTTTCTATCTTTTGGATTCAGGGATACAAAAGCTGTGTCTGATGCTCAGGATGTGTACCTAACTTTTAATGCTTAGTATATCCGCTTTTGTGTTTTTGAACTGCTCATTGCACTTTTGACTTATATTTGCCTTGGAAAGTTAGTCAGTTGATAGCATCAAAATTTCACAACTGTATAATGAATGCTCTTGTAAGGGTTGTGAAGTCAGAAATTTATATGTGTATCATTACTTTCTAACTTCTCTCTTTAATTATTTTCCAGGACAAGTATATGATGTACATCATAAGGCATCCCATCATATTCAGATCTTAGGATTGTATGACAGCACTGTAGTCAAACCTCATGAGAACAGTAATATAGTATAATGCTCTCTTTTGCATGTACCTCAACAGACACATGCATCAGCTGGAGAGACCACAGGGCTTTCTCAACAAGATAATGCAGGGCTTATAAAACATGCCTTGATATATGTGGATATATAAAAAACATGTCACTGTCATCTGTCTAGTATAGGATGAGGTGACGTCTGCCTGGCCTCCAGGCCAGTGACTGACCAAGCCCTGGTGTGTTGACTGCATATCCAAACATCTGGTATAGCTGATGACATCAGTAGTGTCTGTTGAGAATATAGTAATAACAGTGTCCCACATGCTGCTATAAAAGGCTCTCTGTAATGTCAAGCAAGAGCATGCACTCAGACACACAGTTGACTGCAGTGAGAATAGAACTCCTACCTATTTAAGTACACAGACTACAGGACACATTGCTTAATTTATGTGCCACAGCACAAAGCTGACTCTTGTAAGACTGCAGCTGAACTTAGTATAGTACATAACATCAGCAGGAGATGTGTGAGACAAGATGTTGGCATGCCTTTATAGATTCATAGCTTCATTGAATTTTATGAGGCTACTACCACAATGGCCTAGGTCCTTAGGTTCATAGGAGGTTACTAGGCTAATGGCCCTAGGGCCTTTTCAAGCCTAGCAAAGTTGCAACATTGTTCCCTTATAGATCAAGTTATTTATTCCATATTTGTGAATCCATGATCAGCACTGGTTGTTCCTGTCTAACCCTGGGTTAATTTTAGAAATTCTCATCCACCTGACCAAGTTATGCTTAAATATGGTTATTGGTGAGCTCAGTTTACATAAATTGGGAGTTTGTTCTATAGCAGTGGCAATCTCTGGGAGACATATCTGTCTCTCCAGCATGTTCTGTTGATATCGCAGGCTAGGTTAGAATCCCTACAGTGAGTGAGTCCGATTTAATGTGCAGAGGTGCAACACTTCTATTAAAGTAAAGTTCAAGAGTTTTCTGCAGGCCAGGCACAAGTTGCCTCTCAGCAATCTGTATTATACAGAGTACAGTAACAGGGCCTTCAGTCTGTCCACATAGGTCATGTGTTGAAATCTCTGGATTTTCTTGGTGAGAAACCTCTTAGGTCTCTCCAACTGCTGTAGGTGTCTGCTGAGGTACATGCAAAAGGGAGAATTGTATTTTATTATTAGTCTGATGAGTACAGTGGATTGATAACATCCTTAATCTTGGATGCTATGCTTTTACTTTTGAGGTGTGCAACACAGAAGGCCTATCTTACCAATGTGGACACATGATGATCAAAGTTGACATTGCTATCAACCTGCATTCCCAAATCTCTCACCATCATGTTGGAACTTGGGTAGGGGTATTATTAATAGCATAATTTGCAGGTACCTCTCCTTTGCCAAAAGGGATAATAGTACATTTGTTTGTTTTTTTTGTTTTTTTTTTTTTTTTTGGTTAAGTTTAAGTCTGTTTCTTTGGCAACAATCATTTTGTAGCATGTTGACATAATTTGGGGATTCAATAATTGCACACAGTTTGCAGTCTTTAGCAAACATGGTGAGCCACAGGCTATCTGATATCATCTGAGTTTCTTAGAAATAGATTCCAAACAGTATGAGGCCCAGCACAGACCCTTGTGGAACACCAGTGATAACAGATCTGCTGGTAGAGGTGAAAGCCCCATGTATGACTCTATGCATTTTGTTGGTGAGCCAGTTGGCTACCCATCTAATGATGTATGAAATAATCCCCACCTGGGTTAATTTCACATGGATGTCTGACTGGGGGATTGTGTCAAAGCCCTTGACTAAGTTGAAATAGGCAGCATGTACTGATTCGCCTTCATCCAAAGCTTTGGGAACACTCTTGAAGAATTCCACTAGGTTTAACAGGCATAATTTGTCCTTAATAAAGCCAGACTGGGTCGGATCAAGAGTTTAAAAGTCAACAATGTCCTTATTAATAAGGTCAAAGATGATTCTCTCCATGACCTTACAGACAAGCCTGGTCAGGTTTATGGGTTTGTAGTTCCCTGGGTCAGTTGTGAGACCCCCTCTGTGCAAGGGGAGTACGGTTGCTGTTTTCCACTCTGCCGGGACAAAGCCAGGACTTAGACTGTGGTGGAAGAGAATACCCAGTGGTTCTTCTAAATCTTGCTTTACACTGTTTAGTAATCAGCCTGGGATGTTATCTTGTCCCATAGACATTGGGTTTTTGGCTTTTTGCATGTACCTCAGCAGACACCTACAGCAGTTGGAGAGACCTAAGAGGTTTCTCACCAAGAAAATCCAGAGTGCATTTATGACCTATTCTCTGGAGATAATAGGTAGAGAAATGATGACAGGTATGCTTTGGGGTATGATTGTTGAAGACAGGGGTGTGAAATTTTTGCCAAACCTGTCCACTAACAGGTTGGTGATGTCCTCAGGCTCACTATGACTGAGGACATCCACTATGAATTTGGTGCAAAACTGGGCCTTACCTTTTATATTACAGACATAGCTAAAGAATGCCTTGTGATCATCCTTAGCTATGGATGCTAATTTAGTTTTGTAATTAGCTTTAAAGAACATTACAAGATATCTCATTTGCTTGTTGTTCTTCTGCTGAGAGTTTTCCCTCTAATTTCTGGGCCCCAGTTTCTGTTGCATGTTGTATAATCTGTTTATGCTAGCTATCCACCAGGGCAGCTTGTTTTTGTGTGAGGAAGTTTTAATCCATTCTGGTAGGACTAAGTGTATAGACTTGGTAAAGTTGTTTATACAGGGCATTTGTATACACCTCCACATAGGAATCTTTACTGTCAGTGGTGGAAGGAGGTTTAAAACTATGTATGCCATCACTTAGGAGGATATAGTTTGCTTTAGAGAAATGTTTCAAACTTTTGGATTCTGAGGTGGGGGGTCAGGTATGATTGTTATAGTGAATGTGATTGATTTCTGGTCAGACATTACCAAGGAGGGTCTCACACATGGGGTGATGCAGCAATCTCCCATGTTGGTGAGTACTAGGTCAAGGACATCCCATCCCCCTTGGGGGTTGCTGACTAACTGTTCAAGAGAATTTGTATTTACAAAGTGCAGGAACCTTAGTTTGAGTGTGTTTGAGCTCATATATGCATACCACTCAATGGACGGATAGTTAAAGAATCCATGCCTAGAGTTTTTGGCTGTATTATGAGTGACTGAAGTAGGTCCAGGAAGGCACTGTGTGCTTTTTATGGTTCAAGTTGGTGGACCTGTAGGTAACAATGATGTGGATGGTGGGGGGGGGGGGTCTTTCCTACAGTTATTTGGACTTGGAGTAACTCTAGGGAGTCATAGTGTTTAACCAGTATTGAAGTGTATTTGTCTTTCATGGTGATGGATACACCTACTCCTTTGTTTCTTCTACATTCATTTTGCAACCTTAAAATGTGGAAGACATCATAGCCTTTCATGGCCAGAGTACGCTCTGTGGCCCTAAACCATGTCTCTCTGACTGCACAAACTTTGACATCTTCACAAATACGTAGTGCCTCTATTCAGGGTAGTTTTTGATTTGCCCTCCCATCATTAAGCAGTATAATGCTGAGTTTGGCTTTTGAGGATACTTTTACATCAAATATTCTGTTCTTATGACATTGCCAAAAAAGCCACTATGGGGGAGGCAAGTGCTTGGCCAGTAACTGAAAAGCAAGAGGTGACAGATGAAGACCATCCCTGGCAAAGCAGTGTGGTCTGTTGACCATATCATCCTGGGCTGACAAATACTAGGTCCCCCTGGAGTGACATCAATAGCTAGTCCAATTGTTGAAGTTGATAATTATTTTATTTGTATTGCGGCATCTTCTAGGTGAAGGCAGAATGCTGCTTAGGGCTAAAGACATACCTGTCTGGTACAGATAATCTGAGAGCTTAGTCATATAGTCCAGTGAGGTACTTTTCAAGTCATTAACTTCAGCATGGAGTATGACAGAGGGGTAACTGCTTTTTGTTGAGTGACTTGAATGCATGCATGACTTAGTGGATCCCCTCACCTGACACGTAGCTGACTGTGAGTTTCTCCTTGTACAGCCTGGTGGAGAGGACATCTGTGTGTCTCACTAAGTATTTTCTTGTGACCAAGGCATTGGTTTTTGAGTGATTTTCCTTAAGGGCTTAAAGGCTGACACACAGATACATTTGTTTTTATGTGTAGTGGGTTCCTTTGGGAATATAATGTGTGCAGAAGGTTTGGATTTGTGATGTCTTTGCTTTTTGGTCAGCTTCTAATGACTACCTCTGCGTATGTGGGCTTAGGTGTTGTGCACTTGGTCTGTTGAGGAAGTGAAGTGTGTGTGTTGACAACCTCTTTGATATCTGGTTTGGTGTTATATGAGAGATAGAGAGAGACCATTTATTCTAGATTCATTGTATAGTTGCATCTCTCACATATTGTATTTGCAATTTTTACAAGTACATGGCTGTCAGTATATGTGAGGCAATAAAAGCCTAATTTTGTAAAACACAAATACCCTTATCAAGATATTTAGATGGCTGTTGATAGCAGAGCAATTTTCTGAACAGTAGCAACTGGGCCTATCTCCGAGGGACACACATGCCAGCCCAGAGGTGACTTTACAATCATCCATCCAGTAGTGAAGATTGTGCTGAGCAGGGTCACTGAGGAACATTGCTTCACACACAGAGGATGGCTAGAACAGAGGAATGTGAGTTGCTGGGGTTATATCTGTATCCTCTGCATTTTCTGTTTGTGTCGCTGTCTAGGTTGAAAACCCTGGCTCAATATATTCCTGTCCCATTTGATTTGCAGATGTCTGGCATTTCTAGTAGGACAGGGTCTGAGACTTCTCTTTAAGTCAGGCATAGGTCACTTCTCAGTAGCTTGTAGGAAACTGAGTACAGTGACAGATCTTGTAGTCTTTCCATGTATGTGATACATGGAGGACTTGCATTCTCCAATCACATACCTCTATATTTTCTCCAGTTGCTACAGTTGTCTGGTGAGGCACAGACAGAAGGGAGCCTAGTACTCAATTAGTGGTTTGATAAGGGTGGGGTACAACAGAGCTATGACCTCCCTGGCTTTGCATATGATGTCCATATGTATGATGTGCCCAATGCGGAATGTGTCTCACCACTATGAACGCATAGTGATGAAAGTGTAGATTGGTATGAACATGCACTCATATGTCTCTTAACACTGTGTTTGAGCTGATAGGGATGCTATTTATATCATAATTAGCAGGAGTACTTCATTAACGAAGGGGAAAATGAGGCATTGCTTGCTGTAAAGTTCAGTCTGTGAGTTTGTCTGTCAGCCCCTTCTGTAATATGTTATCATCATTGGGGGCATCTATATGAATGTGTCCAAACAACAGTCATCTGCAAATGTGGTAAATCACAGGCCACCTACCACTGACTGCACTTCAGGGAAATACTTTCCACAGAGTTGTTGGTCCAGCACAGATCCTTGTGGTGTTCCACTGGTGAGTGAGCTAGTTGTGGAGGTGCAATCCCAACTTTGAGAATGTGTGTTCTGTTGATGAGCTAGTTGCCTATCCAGCTAGTACTGTATGGCTTAATTCCCAGACGGAATATTTTCACTATGAGACATGAATAAGAGATATTGTCAAAGGCCTTGGATAACTGAACATAGGTGGTATGTCCTGTTATCCGTCATCCAGGTCTTCATGGTCAATATCAATGAAACCCAAAAGGTTTAATAGGCAGGATCTATCTGTAACAAACACAACAAAGGTCGACTCAAGTGTGCTGAATGTCAACTTTGTCCCTGTGGATATGGTCCATGCTGATCACTTCCCTAGCCTTGCAGATAAGGCTTGTTAGATTTATGGATCAGTAGCTGTAGCTCTGCATGTTACCAGATTGATATGCATTGCATATGACGCATTTTATATTACTTTCTGTAGTGTAGGTGATATATGTATTGAAAATGTACTGAGACACCATGGTTGCAGTGCTTGGGGGGGGGGTGGAGGCAACTCATGGCTGTACTGTAAATACATGACATACTGTGAGATGGGGCCTTCGTTTTTCAATTCTTCCTCATGTAATGCATTGTCATACACACGAAATGGGCAATAAACAGCAGTAATACTTAATAATATGTAGTTTTCCATAGCACAATAATTAGCAAAGTGTATACACATGCAACATACACCTGTTTGTGCACTGCTTTGCACTGCTTAGCAGTATGCAGACACAAGTTGCATTGCTATAGTGTGACAGTTACTACTGAGTCCAAGAAACAAACCTGATACTTAACTGACTCTGTCACATTATGCGTTAATGCACTGATACTTTCAATTTGGGGACCAGGTGGGACTGGGTTTGAATGCTTTTCTCTCGCTTTTTTTTTTTCTTTTTGCATGTTTGCACACTGCACCTCTCAATGTAAACAAGGGAAATGTAGGAAAAGGAATTTTAGGTTTGGCTGTGTTTATCTGGTGTGCATGAAGGGCAGCAATGTGCAAACTGGAGCCCAGGAGCAGACAAGACCCAAACAGCCAAAAATAGAAACTGGATGCATTCAATTAATACTATTGGGTGTCATGCAAACTTGCTACATGACACTGTGTGATGGTTAACAGCAAGACATTAAGAATGAATAGCAAAATATGCAATATCATATAATTAATCCTGTGGCAGCAGGTTTAAATTTAAGGGTGGAATACAGATGGTCCTGGGTTCTAGAACAGGGGGTGCAACCTTTATTTTACTGTTGCAACATTGCAGTTTATAGAAAAGAACTATAATGAAGACAACTGTTTTCTTAGTCTTTTTGTGGCAAAAGGTGTAAGCGTAGGACTGCCATACAGGTGGTTATGGGTTCATATATACCATATTCCATGCATTTTACTGTTGTGTCACTTCCCATTATAGTCACGCTCACTTATAACACTTGACATAGTGTAGCTGATATTAATTATATGTATGAGGGCTGAGACACTAATATTGTGTTAATTATTTTTATTTATCTATGTATTATCACATTTATTATCAAATGTATGACTATGGGTATACCATGTATTATGTTCCTGTGAATATATTTCTGCTCTCTGGACTGGCTTGGCCTTCACATTTGAGAAACACATTTACACAAGTACCTGTACATCAAATCATCCTGAACTTGCATTGCTTTCCACTGTTGCACACCGCTTACCATTATGCACCCTGGACCATTGTGTTTGCATGATGGTGCACAGTGCTCAACATTTTCAAACAGTGTGCACATTCCCAGTAAAGATAATAACTGGAATTGGTTGAAAATCATCATTCTCCATTGCTTTTAATTTGTGATAGACATGTCAGGTATTTGTGTAGAGACTGTGATATTTAGGGCTCCGAGACGTGGTATCCAGGAGTCCAAGATTTTTGTTGGATTCCTAGTGAAAACCACAGTGCTAGGTTGCTGCAGGGGGACTATTCTGGGTCCCAGTATAAGTCAGAGGATTGGGATAGTTTGGCTTGGGTTGTGACCAGTACCACTGGTATCCCCCACACTGGTAACCAATGTGGGCACCTCTTTAGTGACCTACTTCTGAGGAAGAGGGGTATCTTCTATGCTTGGATCAAGGAATTTAGGATGGAGGACATCCCACACATGTGTAAGTATCAACTACAGAGACTACTTGTAAGGCTTAAAAGCTGAATGTAGGCAAGACTGGTATTGATAATGGTATTCTGTAATATTTTTCCACAGCTGCTATGGAGAGAGAGTGCAATGTTAGGACCCATGCCACTAGAATGCATGTGGTATGTATGCAGCAGAAGAATAGTCTTACTGTAGCCTTAAAAGTTAAAGTGAGGTGTCTTATCATCTGTGCCAGGTAGTGTTGGGCATTGCTTTTGTGGCATGTGCCAGCATGTTTGGCTGGAGGTTTTTAAATGGTTTTGTGACATTTGTCTATCACACTGACTTGTGCAGATGCTTGTGTTAGCAATGTATAAACAGTGTTATTATAAATTATTAAATGTATATCTTTAAACAAAGAATTCTGGAAGGGAAGAGTAGAGGTCTTTTGAAATTGTTCTATTATTTTCAAATACTGCAACAGATCTTTCCAAAGCTGTGAATGTGTATTGTACCGGAGTCAGGTGATCAAATGTGATGCCATTCTATAACTAGCAAGTGAGAGGATGAAACTCTCACAGCAGCTTGTTTAGTTTTGTTTTACTTGAAACCTAATGTCAGTTAGTTGTTCAGTTTAGTCTGAAGTTCATCACCTTGCCTTGTGGAAGTAAGCATCTCAGCATCTAATCTTGCCTTGCTGTATTAATTAAGTTAGGTATGGAACAGTTATTCTTTAGACAGTCAAGAAATAAAGTAAGATTACTTAAGTAGTGTTTTTCTGCATCTGTTTGAATCTGTTTAACTGCGTTATTTTTGTTTCTCCTGTTATTGAAACTCTGGTGTTTATTGTACTTAGATATTTAGCATTCTCATGTTTTCTGCTTTATTATTTATTATTAAATAATTGCTATACATTTTGTTGTAGCTAGTCCATACTTTTAACATCTTGAGTGTACTTGTGCTTATTTTAGTGACACCTTGGCCACTCTGAAAAGACTGGCTGCTTTGGTTATACTCTGCCACTTATATAATTATTGATTTTACTCAGTATAATTAGATACCCTTGTAAGAGCCTGAGAGTAGTTGACAGGTAGAAGCATAGTTACCTTATATCCTGGGGAGAAGGGGTACAGCTAGTAAATGTGTACCAGCCTTTCCCAGGAGTGAGTGTGTGTGTGTGTGTGTGTGTGTGTGTGTGTGTGTGTGTGTGTGTGTGTGTGTGTGTGTGTGTGTGTGTGTGTGTGTGTGTGAAAATAAAATACCCAGGTGTGGGTGTGTTAGCTACTTGCAACTGGGAGACAGTGCTCCAAAGTGAGTCTTGTTTGAGATCTGCAGAGACAGACAATCTAGTCCTAGGTTTTGAGCATGTTTCCTGTGTGCTCTTGAGAAAAATTCTGCTAAATGCAGAAAGCTGCATTTGAAATATTGTGTAAATCCATTCCTGTGTTTATTGACCATCTCTCACTGGTGTCAGTGGTGACGATTGAGGATCCTTGATTAATGTCCAGTCCAGTAACAATAAAGGCTCTCCTCCGTATAAAGAGCACAATTCCACCAGGGTACTTCTCCAAGAGTGGTAGTAGTCCAAAAAACAAAAGTAGCTGGATAATATATAATATTTTATATTTTATTGTATAAAACACACAATTCAGACAAACTGATTAAGCGCTTTCATCTCCTTCACGGAGGCTTCCTCGGAATCAGTTTGAAACAATAAAAATCTCCATTTAAATACAATCAGTTAATTATTCAATTAATTGTTCAATTGTTGCTTTATAGGCTGGCCATCCTGGAATGTTTATAAGACATGTAAAAATCATTTTGATGGTATACACAAAGAAAAAAACAATAATAACCAATAAATAATTACATTGTGGTGATATAGTGTTTTGTGTTTAAAAATGTTTAAAAGTAATACACCAAAAGCATATACATGTAGGTATAGGTATAAATATAAATATGTATAAATATAAATGTAAAGGTTAGCTTCCACATAAATAAAATATTTAAAATTCAGCTTATAAATATGAAATATTAAATATAAATATATTAAATATATTAAATAAGTGTCTAATAAAATGTGTTTAGAAAAAGGTATTTAATAAATAGTATTGTATATTTAATAAATAATATGAAATATTGTTCTATTTAATAAATAATATGGGATAGTGTTCTGTCAAGGGGTTGTTAAACTTGTAGCTAAAAGTGTCTTTTTCGGTCTTCTGCAAGTAATTTGAGGGCTGGGCTAATGGAAATATGGTCATTTAAACCATATATACCACATGCGTCTAACCTTAACTGCCAGATCATCTCTCTAAATTCTAGTTTGGTTTCCCAGTCACCACCTCTTTCTGGCAAACCAACTTCTTCCACTACCCAAAATTTAAAATCAGCTTCTTCACAATTCTGTGTATGCCTAAATAAAGCATTATTGTCATTCTTTTTGGTAATATCCCGTATATGCTCATATATTCATGTTCTTAAATTGCGTTCTGTTTTACCAATGTAATATTTTGAGCATTTCTTACAATAACAAATGTATACAACCCCTTTTGTATAGCTATAGTATTTATTTCCTTTTAATGTCACATTGATATTGGGGAAATCCAAATCTTTAGTTCCCGCTATTTATTTTATTTTTATTTTTTATTTATTTTACATTTGTTGACCGGGTTAGTCCAACTGGATACATGTCCATTTTCAGCAGAGGCCCGGGAAGAAAAGCTCCACAATAAAAACAAAACCATAAAATTACATACAGATAAATTCTTAATAACATAATAGAAAGAACACAAATTTACATACAAATAAATTCACAATACCATGATATATAAGTAACAATAATATGGATATGTTAAGCAATAGAGAGGATTAAGATTATATGGACATTGTGCACATCTGCCACATTTAAATGTGCCATATTTGGTACTAGCACCACCTATAGATGTATTCACATTTTTCTTTTTCTCAGAAATATTTTTGAGGTTCCTGTTTCTTCTAAAGCTGTATCTGAGTGGCTGTTGAAATACATCAACTCTTGTAGGTATTTTGTTAAATAAATCCCATGTATCGTTAATACATTTCTTTATCCAACCCATGCCATTGTAATATGTTAATATTAAGTAGGGCAGCTGGTCATCTTTACCATTTTTATCATTATTCCTTTTTTCCATATTTGTATTTACACCGTTGGTAAGTAAGGGTTTGTAAATGGTCCCCCATTTTTCATATACAAATTTTTTAACGGGTAAGATAATATTATCTGGGTACCCCCTTTCTTTAAATATTTTGTAAATGGTCTCCATTTCTTCATTAAAATCACCTCTATCTGATGTCATCCTGACTGCCCTGATCATTTGTCCTTTAACTATGTTCTTTTTAGAATGGTATGGGTGGTCATTTAAAAAGTGTAGATAAGAATTAGAATAACAATCTTTTATATAAATCCTAGACTTATATTTTCTATTAACATGGTCTTTTTTAAGTTTTACATCAAGATAATGGATTTCTTCTGTATCCTGTTCTGATGTAAATTTTAAGAATTCTGTAGTATTATTGATTTAATTCATAAAATTAATAATCTCCTGTTCTGGTCCATCCCACAGGATAAAAATATCCAAAAATCTATAATAATTAATGATGTATTGATAAAACATAGAATTAAAAATATATTGTTTTTCCCAGTACAGCATAATAATATTGGCATAAATGGGTGCACAGGCAGAACCCATAGCAACGCCATCTAGTTGGTGGTATAATTCCCCTTGGAAATAAATATAGTTGTACTTCAACACCAACTCCATATTCTCTAAAACCACTTTAAATTCATCTTGTGTTAAAAATCTGCATTTCTACTACCATTTTTTCGAACCAATCTAGGCCAATATTGTGTGGAATTACTGAAAATAAATCTATAACATCCACAGTAAGAAAAGTTGTATCATCTATATATATATTGGACCCTATTTTGGTGAGAAAATCCCAAGAGTCTATTAAAATATGGGAATAATTTTTGTATATGAAAAATGGGGGACCATTTACAAACCCTTACTTACAAACAGTGTAAATACAAATATGGAAAAAAGGAAAAATGATAAAAATGGTAAAGATGACCAGCTGCCCTACTTAATATTAACATATTACAATGGCATGGGTTGGATAAAGAAATGTATTAACGATACATGGGATTTATTTAACAAAATACCTACAAGAGTAGATGTATTTCAACAGCCACTCAGATACAGCTTTAGAAGAAACAGGAACCTCAAAAATATTTTTGAGAAAAAGAAAAATGTGAATACATCTATAGGTGGTGCTAGTACCAAATATGACACATTTAAATGTGGCAGATGTGCACAATGTCCATTTATAGCGGGAACTAAAGATTTGGATTTCCCCAATATCAATGTGACATTAAAAGGAAATAAATACTATAGTTGCTATACAAAAGGGGTTGTATACATTTGTTATTGTAAGAAATGCTCAAAATATTACATTTTTTATTAAATAGAACAATATTTCATATTATTTATTAAATATACAATACTATTTATTAAATACCTTTTTCTAAACACATTTTATTAGACACTTATTTAATATATTTAATATATTTATATTTATATTTAATATTTCATATTTATAAGCTGAATTTTAAATATTTTATTTATGTGGAAGCTAACATTTACATTTATATTTATACATATTTATATTTATACCTATACCTACATGTATATGCTTTTGGTGTATTACTTTTAAACAATTTTAAACACAAAACACTATATCACCACAATGTAATTATTTATTGCTTTTTTCTTTGTGTATACCATCAAAATTATTTTTACATGTCTTATAAACATTCCAGGATGGCCAGCCAATAAAGCAACAATTGAACAATTAATTGAATAATTAACTGATTGTATTTAAATGGAGATTTTTATTGTTTCAAACTGATTCTGAGGAAGTCTCCGTGAAGGAGATGAAAGCGCTTAATCAGTTTGTCTGAATTGTGTGTTTTATACTATAAAATATTATATATTATCCAGCTACTTTTGTTTTTTGGACTACTACCACTCTTGGAGAAGTACCCTGGTGGAATTGTGCTCTTTATACGGAGGAGAGCCTTTATTGTTACTGGATTGGACATTGTATTTATTGTGAGTTGGTGCATTTTCTTGTTACATCCTTGATTAATGGCCTGGTGTAAAGAAAGGCCTTCACATATTGGTGGCATAGTGGTGAGATATTAATTGAACTTCAGTAGCCTGTGGGCAGTTGGCACTAAAGATGTGTGTACTCTCAACAGCCAATATTCAGAGTTTCATTTCTACAGCCGTTTTATTTCTTTTGATAGTTTAATTTAGTCAGAAAAAGCAGGTAAAGATGTCAGCAGAGGATTATGGTAAGCTGACAAAGAACCATTTGGCCAAGGTTTGTGAAGCCAAAGGACTGGTGCATGCTAACCAGACTAAAGAGGAAATTATTTCAGTTTTAATCATAGCTGCAGAGCTGACCAGTTGCCAGAAGGACAACCAATCTGGTGCTGGGGATGTGCTGTCTTTAGAGACAGGACAGTTTACCTTTTCCTCAGATGACTTATAAATCCATTTGGAGTGAAAGAGACTTGAACTGGAGACTGAAGAGAGATTGTGGTGTTGGGAGACTGAAGAAAAGGAGAAACAGTGTCAACATGAAGCTGACGAAAAGAAGCAGTGTCAGCATGAGCTGTGATGTTTGGAGACTGAAGAGAGACTGCTGCATTTGGAGATTGGAGAAAATGAGAGAATGTGGTGATTGAAGGCTGATGAAAAAGAGAAGCAGCAATAACACGAGAAGTAGAATTTGACTCTTCATCAGGGTCATGGAGGTAATGGGGAAGGGAAAACTGGACCCCTGAAGCAATAAAGGTTAGTAAATTTCTTCCACAATTTGCAAGTGGGATGACTTTAATAGTTTTATTCATATATTTGAAAGAGTATGTAAATTTAGTAAATTTCTATCACAATTTTCTGAGGGGGTGACTTTGATAGTTTTATTCATATATTTGAAAGAGTATGCAAACAGTCTAATGTTGAACAAGAGCTTTGGGTATGGTTCCTGACCCCCCCTTACTCCATGGTAAAGCTGTAACTGCTGTTTATAAATTGTCTGATACTGAGGGTTAAAACTATGATAGGGTAAAGAAATGTCTATTGAACTTCTATAAGTTTACACCTGAAGCTTACAGAAAAACATTTCATGAGCATAGATGCATGGCAGATGAAAATGTATGTGATTATACTGCTGAGTTAAACATTTATTTTCATAGGTGGTTGAGTGGGTGTCACGTCATCACATTTGAAAGACTGTCAGATTTTTTGATGAGGGAACAAGCCCTTAATACTTTGCCTGAGGACATGAGAATATGGTAGGCAGAAAAGGAGTGTAACTCTGCAGATGAGCTGGGGAGAAAAGGGGATCTCTGCTTAGCTAGCAGGGCATCACTGCATAAAACGGGGATACCCAGTGCTGAACATGGATATAAGTGAACCTATGGTGGCAGCCTAGATCACCCCCAACAGAGTCTACCAGTATCAGGGGAAGCCATTAGTTCAGGTACATGGCCAGGAACAGGGGTGAGATGCTTTAAATGTTACCACAGGGGCCATGTAGCATACAAATATCCAATGAAACAAGGTGGAGAACAAAAGGTGAAGGAGCCAGTAAGTGTGAATAACGGCATGCCAGTAGTTGTCTGGAGACAACAGGAGTACCAAACTAACACCGTAGTTTGTAATCCTACCATAGTGGATGGAAGACAGGCCACTGCTAAGAGAGACAAAGCCTCTGACATAACCATTGTGAAGCCTGTAGCTGTTAAAGAGAAGCAGTATTGCTTGGGCAGTCCAGTGCAATCAGAGATTTAGGAGGGATCCCATTCCAAATAACACTGGTCAGGGTTCATCTTGACTATGATTGTAGAAAAGGAAGCAAGTAGGTAGCTGTGTTTGAGTATTTATTTTATTTTTTATTTTTTATTTTACATTTGTTAACCGGGGTTGTCTGACTGAGCCAAAAAGGCCCTTTTACAGCAGAGGCCTGGGGCAAAAAGCTCCACAAAGAAAAAATATAGATACATTTAGTTATTTAGACATGATCAGTATACACACAAATTACAAAATACATGTTTTTACAGTGGTATGCGGCGCATCAACAATTACAGTGGAGAGAACAAGCAAAAAAATATTAATTTTGGCTGAGTGATGTTGTACTAGGTTTTTGAGGGCAGGACACTTATTGGGGAGGTAATAGATAGAATGATAGAGGCAGAGCTGATTGTAGGTTAGGAGGTTGGGCAGTTCAAGCCAGTGGAGCTGTCTCAAAGCAGTACAGTGATGAGTTCTATATGAGCAATTTGCAGCAAAGCGGGCAATTCTGTTATAGTAGGCTTCCATTTTGCTTAGTTCAGTTTTGTTGAGATTAGTCAGAATGGGAGATGCATAGAGTAGGGTGGACAGAAGTTGGGAGTGAGCAATGGCTGATCTTGTGTTGTTGGTAAGAAATGGTTTGGTACGGTAGAGTGATCCTAGTTTTGCATGTACTTTTTTAATAGTTAAGTTGAGATGACTATCAAATTTTAGGTGGAGTCGGTTATTTCCAATAGCTTAGCCTGTGCCACTGGAGTGATTGGAGTAGCATTTGTGGAGTAGATAGTGAATTGACTGTTATCATTGTTTTTGTTAGAACTGGTTACAGTCATAAGCTGAGTTTTCTTTGGATTGAGAATAGGATTGAGGATAAGTTGGGCTTTGGTAAGGTAGTTTTCAACATCAGAGAATGCTAGCTGCGTTGTTTGCATGAGGGTGGGAATGTTTTGTGCAGCACAGATTAAGGTAGTGTCATCTGCATACTGAATGATAGATGTATGCTGTGTGGAGGTATGGAGGTCATTTGTAAAGACTGTGAATAGTAGTGGTCCTAAGATAGAACCCTGTGGGACTCCTATAGTTATAGGCAGCTGAGGAGAGAGAGACTTTTCCCATTTCACAGCTTGGTACCTGTCAGTTAAGTAGCTTTAAAACCAGGTAAGAGTGGACTTTGATAGGTGATATTGGTCTAGTTTGTTTAGCAGGATTTGGTGTGAGACTGTGTCAAATGCTTTGGACATATCCGATAAAAAGAGTTGACACCTGTAGGCCTTCATTTTTGAGACGGTTTACTGTGTCTGTGAAGCAGAGGAGGGCTGTAGTGGTACTATGGGCAGGTCTGAAACCATGCTGAGTAGGTGACAGGATGTTGCTGTCTAGGAGATAGTTTAGCATCTGGGTATGGATGCATTTTTCTAGGATTTTGGCCAGGGGGGAGAGTAAAGCAATGGGTCTATAGCTATTAAGTTCAGTGGAGGTCCCACCTTTATGTATGGGTGTAACATAGGATATTTTCCAGAGTTTGGGCACATAGTTTTCAACAATTGATCTGTTTAGGAGAATGGAGACTGGGATAGCAATAGCATCTGCTGTGAGTTTCAAGAAATAGCTGGGGAGTATGTCGGCTGCTGCTGATGAGGTTTTTAGTTTGGAGAGCATGCTTTTGATTGAAGTGGTAGAAACTGTTTTGAGGGTAAAGCTTGTATTAGTGTTATTGTGTTGGGGGGATAGTGAGGAAGGAACTGTCCTGTGATACTAAGGATAGAATTGAGTTCATAAAGTTGGAGTTGAATTGTGTTTCGATGGGAACTTTAGTGTCAGTGTGGTTGGTTTTGGGGTAGCCTTTTGGGAGGATTTCAGTAGCTGGTTTACATTTTTCCAAAATTTTTGGGGGTTGTGTTGGTATTTAGTTTGTAATGTTGTGTAGTAGGATTTTTTTGTCCAGCCTAATGCATTTTGTGCATGATTGCACAGTTCTTGGTACTTAGGCTTTGTGTTTCTTTGTTTTTTTTTATAGTAAAGCCAGGCAGTGCCTCTGGACTTGAGGATTTGTTTGGTTTCTTTACTGAGCCAGGGGTTTGTAGAGGTTCTAGTCTTGATTTTGTGCAATGGAGCGACAGTGTCTAGGTGATGCAGAAATATTTTGTTGAAATATGCTACGGCCTGGTCAAGTGGGAGGGTTTTTAGAGGGGGTCCAGTCAGAATACAGAGTAAAGTGTTGAGGACCTCAGGAGAGAATTTTTTGTATTTCTAGTGGATATATAGTTAGTAGTTTTGCATATGCTTTTCTACTACGTATAAAGTATATTATGTTGTGGTCACTTTAGGTGTCTGGGAGACTGCCTGTGTGAGGGTACAATGTGGGGTTGTTAGTTAGGACCCAGTCAAGGATGGATTCCCTTTAAGTTTTTTTTATCACCTCTAGTTGGAATTTGGACTAGCTGCTGGTAGCCATAGAGATTTATTAGATTACTTGGTGGTTCTGATATACAGGTGAACCAATCTAGGTTGACGTCCCCCAGAATAAGGGTTTCTTGTGAGTATGTGGAAGAATACGAGGATAAGAAGTCTTCAAGACTAGCAGGTGTATTACCAGGTGGAATATAGATCACAATTGTGGTGATGATCATTTTAGGGTGAAGTTGATGTTGTGAGATAAGTATGTCCCAATTACTGGGGGAGGGGTAGGAGTTTTGTAATTGACAGACAGTTAAGTTGGACTTGTACAGTAAGGCAGTTCCACCCCCTTTACGAAGTGGTCTATCTTGTCTAATAATATTGTAGCCAGTAGGGAGAACTTCTGAGTTAGCTATGTTTTTATTTAGCCAGGTTTCTCTTAAAGCAACTATGTCTGGGGAGTAGTGTGCTATTGTGGCCTGGAGTTCAGGTATTTTATTTTTGATACTTCTAATATTAATATTTAGCATTAAAAGATGGTTGGTTTTGCTGCTGTTGTTGATTTGCCCAGGGATGAAGAAAGTGAGGGTGTTATGTTCTGACATTTGTGTTGGAGCAGTTTGTGTTGGACAGGATGGATTTGGACCTGGGTTGTGGTGGATATCCCCACTTATGGTGAGCCTGGTGTTAAAATGGTGATACAGATGTTGGAGTTTGAGGAGGAGTGTGAGAAAGTATTGCGTTTTTTGGAGTAGGAATGAGAGCATATGTGTTTAGTTCTGAATTGGTCCGTTATGTAGTTCTTGAATAATTGTGGGCAGATATTATTATAATGTGTGGTGTCTGTATATGAGAGTGCATAATGTAGTGTTGTGCTACTAAGTTTAGGGATATTGCTAGAGTGATAACTTGTGGTATTGTAAAGAATTATGAGAAGACAGACTAGACTTAGTTGTATGATAGTCATGGTTATAAAGTTTAAGTTGGTTCTAGGTGGGTGGTCTGAATAGGAATTATAGGGTTGCACTATGCATATGTGGATGGGGAAGTAGTGTGGGTGATGTAAAAATGCCTAGTAGGAATGAGAGTGATTGGGAGTATTTTGTGTGGAGCAAGTTGGTGTGGTATAATGTGATATGACTTGAGGAGGTGTGATTGGTGGAGGTGATGTGAGGGTGAGCTGTGGGTGTGGCTGTGATTACTCTAAATGTAGAGATAGTGGGGGCGGGAGGGAATAGGCGGCAGGGCAGGGGAGTGGTGAGAGCCCGAGCATTAGCAAGGGCAAACGGATCAGGCAGAGCCCACCAAGACAAGAGAAAAAAGTAAGTATTACTTTACAAATTTGAACACTTCAAACAAATTCCTGAGGTCTAATGGCTTACCAGCAAGCAGAATGTAATTGCTGAAAAGAACGTGTGTCCTGGTGGGAGACTAGAAATTTAAAAATAGCTCCATACTCAGCAGGATTCTAATATAGACTTAGTACCGGGGAGGGAGATAGTACAAAGGGTGTAAACCCGGTGGAATGTAAAGAAACCAGAGAGGCAATCAGTGGAAATCAGTGAAGGCCTCAGAGGGGGTAAGTAATAATTCAAACTGCCTGCAAAGTAAAGGAGAGAAGAGACAGCAAAGTTTATTAAGGTTTGGAGTGTGTCTTCACATTGACTTGCTGATTAGTAACCAGTTTGTGCACAGATTAGAATAGGGAGATACATTAGCAATGAAGGGGAATGTATAGAGATGCAAATAAACAGGTGGGCCTCCAAGTGATACAAACTAAGGCTGAAAGCACTGAGAGGGCTGTGTGATGCTTAATTTAGTCACAGGGATCTGAATTAAATGTATACTGTCTATTGGACAGTTAGGATTACTGTACTAGCTAGGGGGGCATAAGGCTACAACAGTCAGTTTTATTAGCAAGCCAAGAACTACTAAGAAATACTGCTAATGTAATAACTTCACTCTCCTAAAACATACAAGTAGAATGCCTGGGTGGACTGACCCTGCTCTTGAGGCTCAAAATATATATCCTTGTTTAGTTTGCAGTACTGATTCCTTCTTATACTGTATGGGTGGAGTGGTAGCCACAGACTGCAGATTTGCTTGAGAGTGCTTCAGGATATTCCTGAAGCTGTCATGAGAGGAAAAGTTTTTGATAATTCAGTACCTCGTGTGCATGCAGATGCATGCAGTCAGGCTTGGAGACAGGCATGTAGGTCTAGTAGGCTGGGGTAGACCCAAATAGACCCCAAACCTGAAGTTGGGGCTGGTGTTGTGGCTATTTCAGGGAGGAAGCTAACTTGTAGCAGTGAGCCTGAAAGTGAGCCACAGCTAGTGGTAGGTAGTGATGTGCCCATGGACAGGGTGACTGCAAGGAGAGAGGTGAGTGGTAGTACCCAGGCTGACAGTGAGGCACCACTATCAGAAGATACTAGGCTTCCTGTAGAAAGAGAGCTGGGAAGGGGTCACAAAAGTAGATTTGAAACAGGATCAGCTTTTTGACCCTACCTTACAAATCTTGAGGGAGGTAGCTAATGAGGCACTAGATTCTCAAGGAAAAGGGGACTGTGTATGCTGGAACAAAGGGGTACTGTATAGAGAGTGGACCCTTGAGGGAGGGCTAGAAGGTGAGGTAATACCTACCATCTGGCACTTCTAGCCATGGTGCAATTAAACACGCTTTAAATACACCCACCACACATCAACTAGATCAATGCAATCAACTAGAGGTGAGGGAATATGAATGGATAGTACGATTGTCAGCAGACACTGAACCTGGTTTAAATGCAGCTGTTTCACTAAAACCAATTTTGATAAAGTTACAGCATAATAATTTGAAATGATTATCTTTTGAGAATGTGGTTTTTGAAATGAAGTTTTTAAATTTAATGTTTTTGAAAAATCTTTCAATGGTAAAATACAATATTCAAGCCATATGTATATATACATATATAATTTTAGATACTTTTAGATATTAAAAGGGAAGTTTGGATGTTGAGTGAGTGGATGTCGAGTGTTAAGATAATGTATATTTTAATTATTATAGATATATTTATGGTAGAAGTCTGTAATTGTTATTTTACTTAGTAAAAATGTATTAAATGTAGATGTAATTAGTCATATGACTTTGGCTGCAGGTCATGTGATGTGTGGTGGGTGTATTTAAAGCTTGTTTAATTGCACCTTGTGTTAATCATTGAAAAAGGCAGTTATCCCAAAAGCTCTGTGTTTGATAAAGGTGACTTGTTTTTACTCAACTGTGTTCGTGTGTTTTGATCTTCAGTAACTTGGTCAGCAGTGATTTACTTCTTGCCATGGCTCATGACATTCCTTTTACAGGCCATATAGCCTACCAAGAGATGTATTATGCAGAACTTCTACTGGCCTGGGATTATTCGAAATACTTGGGTTACTTGTGAAAATGCCCCAATTCTTACGTAATATAGCTATAGCTATACAGTGGTAACAGTGGTAACTGAATGTATTGTAAGTCGTAATAAACTTAGTTCCTGTTGTATTGAATGTAGTTGAGCCACTCAATTCAACTAGTGCATCACTTCCTATACTATCTAAAGATGACTCTAGTATTGTGGGGTGCTTTTCTATTGTCAAAATAGGTTTATACATTCCCTTAGTACGTTTATGACTAACTTCAAAAATTAATTCAGAGATCAATAGTGATGGGTAACCTCTATGTGTAAACATAGTTCTCAAAAGTTGGCATTCCTCTTGGAAATCTTGTTCAGTAGTGACAATACCAGCTGCTCGCACTAGTTGAATTGAGTGGTTCAACTACATTCAATACAACAGGAACTAAGTTTATTACGACTTACAATACATACAGTTACCACTGTATAACTATATTACGTAAGAATTGGGGCATTTTCGCAAGTAACCCAAGTATTTCGAATAAATTGGGTGAATATCCTGGCACTACATTTAAGAAAGGTAGGAACTTGAAAGCCCTATATGAGCAACGTAAAAAGAAGCTACCAAAAATTCCAGGCATGTACAAATGTTAGAACTGTAATTACTGTAAGTTAGTAATAGAATCTAATAGATTTCAAATACGTAATTTTGAATACAAATTAAAGTGCAGGGCTAATTGTAATACCAAGGTGGTAGTTTATTTAGCTCAATGCCAAGGATGTCTGGCATTCTACATTGGTAAAACGGAGAGGAGACTTCGTGACCGTATATGTATGAACACTCTTATGCCATTAATAAGAACAAGCAAGATAATGCCTTGGCTAAACACGTGGCAGAATTTCCTGGACATCTATTTAGATTCTTAGTAATTGACCAGCCAGCTCCAAACACAAGAGGTGATCCTATGCCACTCCGACTACAGGAAATGGAGTTATTTTGGCAGATTAGATTAAATGCTTACAGTCCACCAGGTATTAATGAAACCTGTAGTTTAAGTAGTGTACTTAAGCTTAAAAGCCTTAAGAGATGAATTAGGGTGTGTGTGTGTGTGTGTGCGCGCGTGTGTGTGTGTGGGTGTGTGTGTGTGTGTGTGTGTGTGTGTGTGTGTGTGTGTGTGTGTGTGTGTGTGTGTGTGTGTGTGTGTGTGTGTGTGTGTGTGTGTGTGTGTGTGTGTGTGTGTGTGTGTGTGTGTGTGTGTGTGTGTGTGTGTGTGAATCAAATACCCAGGTGTGGGTGTGTCAGCTACTTAGAATCCTGACACAGTGGTCCAAAGTAAGTGGTGTTTGGGATCTGGAGAGACAGAGAGTCCAGTCCCAAGTCTGGAGCTTGTTCCCTATGCGTGTCTGCGGGAAACTGTGCTTGATGCAGAAAGCTGCATTTGAAATACTGTGTAAGTCCATTCTTGTTTTTAGTGACTGTCTTTCATAGGTGTCAGTGGGGAGGAGTCAGGGGTAAAGAAAGAGCATCACACCCTCAATGCTTGGATCAAGCAACTTAATATGGTGGACATCCCACACATGTGCAAGTATCAACTACAGAGAATACTTGTAAGGCTTAGAAGCAGTGTATAGGCAAGACTGGTATTCATAATGGTATTCTGTTCTAATTTTTCCACAGTTACCATGGAGAGAGAGTGCATTGTTAGGGCCCATGGCACTAGATTGGCAAAGATGAGGGAGGCATGTGGTATGAATACAGCAGAGGAATAGTGTTATTGTAGCATTAAAAGTTAAAGATAGCTTGTTTGAAATTTTATGCAGTTGCATCAAATTCAGCATGCATATCTCTCCTATAAAAGCAAGTATACATGTATTAGTATGTAGCACAAACAAAGATAGCTTGTTTGGTATTTAATACAGTTAAATCAAATTTAACATGTATAGTCCAACCATAAAAGCAAGTATGGATGCATTAAACTGTAGCACAAAGCAAGAGTGCAATATTAGACTTAAGTCAGAGGTGGTGGGTTCCAATACCACACTTCTCAACTATACAATAATTGTCAATTCTTCAATTATGTCTAACTTAAAGGTTTAAAGTAAAAGCTGTATACCAGTGGCACACATGCCCTGCTGTAAACTGTAATCTGGATAATTGGAACAAGCATATGTGCAATATATGTACATGTAAAGGATTACTTACTGCAATCTGTAGTAGAGTTTGCATGTATTAGGAGCTGCTAGTCTTAAAAGCAATAAGTAATCTACTAGGGAGGGTTAGTATTAAGAGTAAAGGTTAAGATAATAGAGACAGATAATTGTATTAATGCATTGTATGTTACATACAGTGAGGTAAGCTTGCCCCACAGGATCCAGCTGCTCCCACTCCACTGGCACCAGCACCAATGCCCAATGGGGAGCCAACCTGATAACACCATCTCTGCTACCCCTGCATTACCTTCCCTCTCAGGTAGTTCTGCCCCAGAGGATAGGCCAGTGGTTCCGGTGGGAGCAGTGGCAGGTTTAGTGAGTTTATTACCCATGCAGAACTAAAAGGGATGGTGAGTAGGTCTGTGCGATGTACTGTTGGTGCATGCCTACACAGCATGGAGAGGCTGCTCTCCCTCATTTTATATAGGACCAGTAGGAGAAGGAGATGGCAAGCACTCCAGCCAGTGGCAGAGTGACGTGACAGTGATGACAATCCTGAAGCTGAAGATTAGATTTTCACTGTAAATCATCTTGACATCTTGACATCCATGGATCCTGGATGTCCTCACCATCAGCCCATCCGTGGTGCCCACCAACCATCCCTGTATCCTATCTTGTTTGTCTTGTCTGCCCGCAATTCCTTCCTCACCTACCCAACTCATCATACCAAGACATACCTCCATCCCTTCCCCAACATTCATCTCTCTCTCTCCAAAAAAAAAAAAATGGGCACCTGTCCCACAAAAAAATAAATAAATAAAAAATGTCCCATACATAGTTTTCCATTCTGCACACATATCATCTTGACACACTTGGTTCAGTCCAATTGGCTATCTAACATGATTGTGTTGTGATCACCCCTCTCTCTGTAGGCTATAGTCCAAATTCAGCTAATATTATGCATATATTATCAGTTCTTACTGTTGAAGAAGGGGAGAAGGGGATAGATATGGGTCTTTCTTACCTCTATCTTGCTTATTCCTATATTGCTTTTTATTTGTTCTTCCCCCTGCTTGCTCTCCATTTTACCACTGTCTTATCTTCCCCATTTCTTTTCTTTAATGCATTATTGTGTGATGGTGCGCATCAAGCACCAACACACTGCAAAAGTAATACAAAAGTACTTGAAAGTGTTAGATTCTGTTGTATATGAACCCAGTACCATTTGGCCCTTAAAAGGAATGTATTACTGCATTAACACATACCACCACAGAGTTATTTAAATAGCAGGTGTATTCCAGAGACTCAGTACTAGCTGTCAGACATTAGCATCTCCATTTCACCACCGTTCTATCTTCCCATTTAGTTTCTTTAATGCATTATTGTGAGATGATTCATATTGTGCATCAATGCACACCAATGATAAAGTAAAAGTAGTTAAAAGTATTATAGAAAGCTATTTTACAACCCAGTACCATCTGGCCCCAAAAAGGAATGCATTACTGCATTAACTGCATTAATAACTGCTGCCAAAGTGTCAGTTAAGTAGCAGGTGTATTCCACAGACTCAGTATTAACTGTCAGACTTTAGCAATACTGCTCACATTTGTGCAGTGCTTAGCAGTGTACAAACAGGTGTGTCTTGCACGTGTACACACTTTGTTAACCATTGAGCAAACCTGCTGCTCCTCGCACTATGGCAATGTATATATTATGCTGTGTTTCTGCTGTTTACTGTCCATTTTCTTTGTACAACATGAAAGTATATGTGGAAACATTACAAAGTGAGGGTCCACTCTAACTGTATGTCATATATTTAAAATACATCCATGGGTTGGCACCCTCCCAAGCACTACAAACCTGGGGTCTCAGTACATTTTCCACACATATATCAACCGCACTACAAAATGTAATATCAAATGTTATATGCTATAAATGCACTTCAATCTGGTAACACAAAGAACTACAACTACTGACCAAGACACCTAAAAATCCTTATCTGCATGGCTCCTGCAGGAATCAGCATGGACCATATCCATGAGGACAGAGGTGACCTATTAAATACACTTGACCCTGCCCATTTTGGTTTTGGCAAGAGTAGATCTTGCTTACTGACCTTTGTGAACTTCTTGGA
>NC_056736.1:138408938-138503938 GCF_019279795.1 Protopterus annectens | reverse complement strand
GTGCTACCTCCTCCTGTACTATGCTATCAACTTTGGAGGACTTGATTGCAGACAATATACAAGAATCAGCAAACTTGGTAAGGAAAAGGACATATACTTTAGCTTGAATTGTTGAGGTGTACAATTCAAACAGTGAAGGGTCAAGCTGAGATCCATGGAGCACTAGTGGTACAGGGAGATTCACCAACTTTCACATGATGTGTTCTGTCAGTTAGCCAGTTGTTTACCCATCAACTGATATAAGGTTTAATCCCCAGCTTGGTGGTTTTCTCAATGATACCTGATGTGTGATTGCATAAAAACCCTATGCCAGATCACAATAGGCAGTGTGCGCTGTCTTACTTTCATCTAGGGCTATCACATGAAATCAACGTGCTGTGCCAAATCGCAGATCACTTATGGCATGACCCAGGACATACACCTTCCTGATATGGTGGAATACACACTACACATGGCCTATGTTCCTACATAAGGGGGGACAACACCTGATGCTTGCATGTATAGAGACATCCTGACTCTCCTTGACTGTGAGGTAGACTAAAGTGTCATCATTGATGTCCCTGACATGTACACAAGTAATATCCAAGGTGTGTGCAAAAGAGCTGTGTGAGTTGTTACTGAAACACCAGGTGTGTTACATTTGATAGATGTCCTCAAACAGGTTATCAAAAGCATGCATGACAACAGAATTATGTGGAACTTGAACAGGTCAAGGCATTTCACAAGACTCCACACTGAGGTATTCAATCAATACTGTCATATGTGGCCATAAACTGATATATCATCAAATAGGTATTAAGTGTATGACATACTTGGCATCACACTATGTTGAAATGTGTGATGTAGGATCCCGTTCAGGTGACTGAAGCTTCAAAACTTTGAAATTCATAATGTCAGGACCATATGATCGGAGTTTTGAATCTTTGTACGTCTTGAATGGAGATTGTGGTGCAGTGCATATCTGGAAATTTACCCTTTTCCTCACTGTAGTGCAGTCTCAGAGTTGGTATATTTAATTTGCAGTGGGTGTGGGGTGCAGGGGAGCTTGCCCCCTGCAAAAAAGTAAAAAAAAAGAAACATTTTTTTTTTTTTTTTTTTTTAATGTTCAAATTTCTGAAAATTCGATCATATGGTCCCAACCACATGATTTTTGAATTTTCAGAACTTTGATCATCTGATAGGGATCCATGATTTGACATATATCTCAAGTTCAGTGATCAGGTCAGTACATCAGGGGTCTCTGCTAGGCATTTCCTGCCCATTAGTTCAGTGATGGACATCACAGAAGACATACACATGCAGTGTCCAAACAACTGCCTGAAGGACTACAGTTTGTGTGCAGTTATTGATGCCAACTGTGATATTACTATAATACAAACCATATCAACACATATGAAAGACTGCTGCCACAGGCATGACAACACCTGTACTGATGAGACAAATGGATCAATTTGTTGAATCAGGAAAAAAACACACCATCCAAGTATAATGTGGATATCACACCCTAAAGTCAGACCTATAGGTTTGTAACCTATGACCTGAGGTAGAGGGTATGCGGTACATCCACGAGCATGTGGTCACAATACTGACTACTCCATTGAATATAACACAAGTACCGGGTATGTGAAGGACATGCACATCAGAGGCCATAATAGCTTCATGGTTCCAAGACTTTATCACGCCAATAACTGTGTACAATGCACCCTTTTAAATATAGCTCCCTACACATCCTCTAGTGATGTGTAACTGAAGTGTGCCACATTTGTCACAGTGTGCTTTCACACAGGTTATTGGCCATACCTAGGTATTCTTTCTGGGGAATAAACATGACTGTCTGATGGTATGGAACAACAATAGGTTTAGATGTGTGTGTTTACTAGGCTAATGACCATAAGCCAATTTTTAAGTTCAGCCATGCATGCAAAATCTCTGACAAAGGCTGTTACCCTTGATAAGTGTAATCAGGGGCTTGGGAAATGAAACATTTACAATCAAGGGCCTGGGCGATGAACCATTTACAGGTTGCTTTTGGTGCCAAACCAGGGATGAATTTCTTGTTCCCTCTCCAACTGACCAGGAACTCTGCATCACATGGATGGGGGTACCTATTCTAGAGATGGAGTAGTCTATGGGATAAATACCTATCTCTCCAGAAGGTCGTATTTATATCATAGGCAAGGCATAGAATGGGTAATTCTGTTGCTGTTTTTTTTTTTTTTGTGGAAATGCAGGAGGGCCATCCAGAGTGGGGTCTGGTATGCCAGGCAATGATCTCTCCCAAAAACCTGTAGGAAACAGAATACAGGGATAGAGCCTTGAGGTGGTCTGCACAAGACATTTTACTTGTGCCCTGTATTCTTGTAGTGAGGAACTTCTGTGAATGTTCCAGTTGTTGGATATGCTTGGTTAGGTACATACCAAAGGGGGCATTGCACTCAATGATAGATAGGTATGGTGAATATGGAATACAGTTGGACAATGACTTCCTTGGACCTAGATGCCATACCATTGTTTATAAGTTGCACAGTGTAGAATCATTTCCTCACTACTGTAGACATGTGATGGTCAAAGGCTAGACTACTCTCTGTGTGTGTCCATAACTACTTGGCCAACTCTAAGGGTTGTGTTATTAATATGATAGTTACCAGGGGTGGATGATTTCCTGATGGATACTATTATGCATTTCTTATTTAGTTTTACTGCATGGCTCTGACACCAGTTGTTCATCTGTGTCAGCCCTTCCTAAAGAAGATTTCTGCCAGTGTGGAGTCAAAGACAGATCCTAATTTGCAATAATCTGTAAATGCAGTCAGCCAGAGACCACTGACATTGGCCTTGACTTCAGAGAAATAAGTGCCAAAAGGGAGTGGTCCAAGGACAAATCCCTGAGAGAATCCACTTGTGACTGACCTCTTTGAAGAAATGGACTCCCTGATCCTAACTTCATGGGTCCTGTCTATGAGGCAGTTGGCTATCCACAGGGTGATATATGGGTTTGCACCTAACCTCTTGAGTTTCTCAACAATGTCCAAGTGGGGTATTGTGTCAAATGCCTTAGCCTGGTGAAGGTAGACAATATGAAGCATTTTGCTCTCATCCATTGCTGTGGTGGCCTTATCAAAGACATTCACCAGGTTGAGTAGGCATGTCCTGCCCTTAATGAAACCAAACTGGATAGAGTTCAATGTCTGGAGGTTTACTATATCAGTATTGAGCATTGCCATTGCAATTCTTTCCATGGTTTTACATATAAGACTAGTGAGACTTATGGGTCTGTAGTTTCCAGGGTTTGTTGATGCTCCATTTTTGTGCAGAGGGGATGACTGTTGCTGTTCTCCATTCATGAGGCTTGAAGCTTGTTTGGGGGCTACAGTTAAATGGTAATTTCAGGGCTGTGATAGGTCATGTTTCATGTTATTTAGACAGCATCCTGGGATATTGTCTGGGCCAGTTGATGCAGTGTTCTTTGCCAGAGAGAGTTGTTACACCAGATGCATGTGTGCTACCTGTTTAGCTTACACATACACGGTATACATAGGTGTTTGACAGCATTAATGGCATGTATATCATTCATGACAGTGTGGATTGTACCATAGATATATGCCATGCACACAAGGCAAGTAGCCTGTATTGACCATAATTATAACAATACATACAACAAGTGTATTGTCGCGTACATATATAACAGTGTCCCTCTTAATACATCCTACCCACATTACAGTGCCAGTACAGTGTGCACGGCTACCCTCATAGATTGTGGGTGTATCATAGTAGTTGTCAAGTGTGTGTGTGTAGGCTCATCTGTTATCACTCCACATCACATATATTAGGTCAGAGGCATGGGATTAATGGTGGTATTATTCTGATATTGTCCATGATTGTGGTTAACTGTTATAATGTTTGCCATGATTCATCACCTGTGGCCACCTTGCTGGAGACTTCTGCTGAGAGTGCACTCATATACAGGTATATAATTTTGCACAGCTTCTCAATACACACCCTAACCCAATTGTTTGTCAGATCCCTAATAGATGCCATCTGCATTATTCATGTAAGGATGCCTATCTCACACAGACATCCTCCCCATTGTTATGTCACCTTGTGTGACAGCCGCAGACAATACATTTTCAATGTACAATCCATAACATACCATCTTCCATTGACATGCCCTCCTCTGCTGTAGGAGTTTCACCTGTACTCTTTCCCTGTGTTCCTTCCTACAATTCATTTGTGTGTCCCTATTCAATACACACACTTCTCCTGGGTGATCATTTTACATGGCAGTCTCATGTCCTGTTACAGACCATTAAGAAAGCTTCAGTACATAATGCTAGGAATGGGATATCACAATACTCTGCACTGTAGGTACTGTGGTTGGACCATATATCTCACATTCATGCCTCTCAACTGTCCAGCTATTCCCAGGATGTCCAGATGTTTTCCTTAACAAATATATGACTTCCTGCCATATTACTGGGATGAGCTCTGGACTGATATGACTCAATATTACATACTTTTGAGTGCATAATTCTTAACTGTCCTGATCTGTGCAGAATGTCATTTTTTTGTCTCATATTTGTCATCTTTTCCTCATAACATCTTTCTTCCTGGCAAATCATTGGCATATCTTTGAAGAGTGCAGTCAGAAACTGATGACTGATATTTGAGTTTCAAAGTTCATGCTCTTTAGAAAGTTTATGCTAATGTACAACTTATATATTCTATTAACTTCCTACGTTTGCCAGTGTTGCACTAACACAGTAACAGCTAGTTGTAAATCCTCTCATGATCATCGTGACATTGAGAGCAAATCCACACACTGTGGGTGCTCTCCCTTACATGGAATTGCTACCTGCATTTGCTGACAAGGTTTCACTATATGTAAAGCTTTGGTGATCATTGTGGCATTCTACACAAATCTCTGCACCATTATGTGAACACAGTCTCTTTGTAGGCTCTGTGTGAAGCCTACATTGAGTTTATTGAGTCCCAGGGAATGACTTTTATGAAATGTTATTAAAGATAAAGGAATTCTACACTGCAGTATAAATCTCATAAAAATGTAAGATTAGGAGAATACACATATAGTTTAAGCTGACAAGAAATAGGTTTCATAAATTAAATTAATGCTAAAGTTTCCATTACTTTCATATCTATTGGCAACATCTGTCATCCATTTTATAACTGGGAACCTGTACTAAGAGATGATATGTCAATGACAATATGTTCTATACTAAGTAACTTGAGTAAATGGAGGTCTTAAGACAATCTGCAATCATAGTCACCATCATCAGTCCCCTTTGTCCTGTTTTTTTTCTGCATGGTTTTGGGGTATCATGTTAACTGCCACCATCTCTCCTGATTCAGTGCCACTCTTCTTATAGGTTCATAAGTGTTTGCTAGGCTAATAATCACTAGGGCCCTTATAAATCTAGCCATGCAATCCATATGTGACTCAAAATTTTGATTTATATCGGGGTGGTTTACTGACTTTCCTCTGTCATCAGTGACATAAGTGCCAAACTAGGGTTGAATTTCCCATTACCCATTCACTGATCCAAGTTGCCCTTAAACAGGGTTATAGTTTGTCTGTGAGACTGAACACTGTGCTACCTTCTTAAACAGTCATGCCTGACTATCACAAGTCTTCTCAATAACTGTTGTTGTTTGTCTTTCAGCTTTTCCCAGTTAGGGTTCGCCACAGCGGAACTCCGGTCCACTAATGATTGGCAGTAGATTTTTTCACGAACGCTGAGGTGCCAGCTCGATGTTCAACCTTCAACGAAGGCACGCCCATTTACACATGTCTTTCAAATGCCCACCCAACTGAGGGGAGGACATGCAGACTCCATAGGTTCATAGATTCATAGGTTCATAGAGTAGTACTAAGCTAACTGCCCTTGTGAGCCATTTTAAGCCTAGCCAGTTATCCCTTGTGAGACTCAAACCCTGTACCTTGTGTTTGTAAGGCAAACACCTTAACCATTAGGCCACCCCCCAACCCACACAGAATCCACACAGAAGGCACTCCCCACAGTCCAACCGAGAATTGAACCCCATCCATATCTTTGCTGGATGCCTTTGTTTCCTCTTGCCCTCTTCCTGTCTGTCTCAAATCTTCTTCAACTGATTGTCTTCTATTTTTCTGCACAAGTTCCAGAACAACCACAATCTTTCTTCTGTGACCTTTTCATTGAAGCTACTTTGCCTTCTGTTCTTATGTCCTGATTTCCTAATTTTTTCACAGTGTGCAACCTCCCACACATCTCAGGCATGTCATCTCATTCACATCTAGCTTCCTCAACTAGTTTGCTTTTACTAGCCAGGTTTCTATACCATACAGCTGTACTAGTCATACCACTGTTTTGTAAATCTTACTTTTCTGTTTATTTGGAATTCTTCTGTCATACACTGCACCTGCCACTCTGTACCAGTTGTCTGCAGCCCTTCTGATTCAAGCTTTGATCTCCTCATTCAGACTACCCTTCTCCTTACCCACCTCTCCCAGATACTCGAAGCTGTTAACTCATTCTACTATTTTCCCTTCTATCTCATTTTTTAGCTTCTTCTGATTTTCCTAATTTGCTGCCATTAAAACTGTCTTAGAAATATTCAGTTTCATTCCATGTACCTTCAGTTTTGCATTCCATTCCCCTATCCTTTGCTGAAGTTCTTACACAGAGTCTGCCTGAAACACCACATCTTCTGCATGTAACAGCTTTACTGATCTGTCCCCCACTTACCCATTTGCTAATGTAGTTCTTCAGCAGTATGAGCAGCAGTGAGCTCAGAAGTGAACCCTGATGTACATCCACTTCCCCTGGGATCCACCCTGTGTGGCTAAACACTGTTTTTACTTGGGTCATTGGGTCTTTGTACAAAACCTGCACTAATTTTATCAGTGCTGTTGGGTCTTCAAACCACCACAGGACTGCCCAAATCAACTTTTATGGGACCTATTCATATGTTTTGTTCAAGTCTAGGAATGCTTACTTAGACTCTTTCCTCATCTCTAGCTTCTACTCAACTGTCTCATTGCAAATATTATGTCACTTGTGTTACATCTTTATCTGAATCCAGACTGCTCATTTCCCATCTTACTTTCTACTACTCTGTGTATTTGTTTATCTGTCATCATCTCCAGAACTTTCATGCAGTGTGAGTGGAGTTTAATACCTCAGTACTGCCCTCAGTTGTTTATGTCCCCTTTGTTCTTATACACTGGCACTAGAAAGCCTATTCTACAGTTAGCTGGGATACACCTTTCTCTCCCTACTGCTATGAGTGCCCTCTGGAGCCATTTGTCTCCTGACTCACCTGACATTTTGATTATATCTGGTGTAACCTAAGCTGTGCCTGCTGCTTTCCTTAACATCAATTTCCTTAGTGTTGTTCTTACATTTTCAAGGGTGAGATCCTTCACTTCTTTCATTGTAGGCTGTGTCTGGGGCAGTACAGCTTCTGTGGGGTTTTCTTCATTCAGAAGCTGCTGGAAGTACTCCTTCCATATAGCTTTGATTTCCTGTGGACTGGGTAGCAGGTTGTTATTGGCATCCTTTCTGAAGGGTGTCTGACAATCTTTCTTATCCTTCTGTCTTTGCTTTGCAATCTGATAGACTTTCTTTATGCCATCTACTGAATCACTTTCCAGAAGCTGGTAGAGTGCCTGTTATGCTTTGTTCTTTGCTGCTGCAACATCACAACACAACTCCTCTCTTAACCTCTTTGTTAGCCAACCAGTATTCCTTCTTAGCATGGTCTGTCTTTTCTGTCTAATACTTGTTCCTGCACTCTCTTTCTCTTGATGACTTCTTGGACTTTTGCGTTCCATCAATAGCTTTTCTTACATACCTTAGTTATATAACTGGCTTAGCCACATATCTGTTCTATAGTCCTCACATGTGCTGTTTTGAAGTGTTGCCATTCTACTTCAACTTCACCAAGTTCTTCTTCTCCTTCAGGTGCTAGAGGCCTGAGTAATTCCTTGCACTCTTGTGCTGTCTCTCTCTAGTTAACGTCCAGGTCTTCAGCCTGTTTTCTGTCAATGTTAGAGACATCTCTGAGAACTGTTTTTTGATGATTGTGGCAATCAGTGGCTTATGCTCTGGGCCAACTGTTTCACTTGGGATGACTTTGCAATCACTGATTCTACCCCCGGTGCCCTTTCCTTACTAGGAATAAGTCTACCAGAGATGCATGCTGGCCACTAGTGTATGTGACCCAGTGACTGACTCACTTGCTAAGCCATGTGTTGGCCACTATAAAGCCATTTGATAGACGGAAGTCTAGAATGACTTCACTTTCCTTATTCCTGTTACCCCACCCATGAGGACCCAGGAAGTCATCATATTCTGTTATGTCTGTCCTGTCAGGTCATACATTATCAGCATCAATTCATATTGTCCTGCTCTATTTAATAGGTCTTGCAACTGTTTTCTGAATGCACACTTTTCCTCTTTGTTTCTCTATCACAACCTGGTGTGGCTGACAATACTATTATATCTTTACAATGGAGTCCGATTGCCTTTAGTCTATTACTATTTCTGATGACATCCCTCACTGTCTTCTGAAGCTTCTTCCACACCACATATCCCACAACATTTCTTGTCTGTTCTCCTAAGTAGTAGACTCTGAATCCTAAGTCAAGTGGCTTTGCTGCTCTGCCCTTCCATCTTGTTTTCTGGATACATAAAATGTCCAGCCTCCTCCTCTTCCTATCATGTCATCTACCTCCAAGCCCCTATCAATGAACTGTAACAAGTGAAGCAATTGTGTTTGGCAGGACGATTGGTTCTGCATCTGGCTTTTACTCAACAGAGCCATCCCAAGTAACCCAAGCTAGGCAACTGGACACCAGCACATAAGCCAGAAGTTTAATGACACAGAGCTGTTGGGCTTTATGGCAAGCACATGCAATGGTCAGTACAGGCACATCCCCACAGTTAGCATGGTAGTTAACATGGATCCTGGGTATGGGTCTAAGAGGGTCAATATTAGCCAACAAGGCATGCAGCTCATGATGTGTGTGCATCTATCTTCAGAATGTACACCAGAGTTGATGGCAAAAGCAGTTGGAATATACAGTTCTTCTTTTTGTAGGTACCATTTAATGTCTGTGCTGCTGCCCACAACTCCATTCTTGGATGCACTTGAGGTGGAAAAAGCATGTTTTCAGGAAGTAGGAGGAACTCCAGAAAGACAAAGAAAGAACCTGCAAACTCAATACAGGCATTGTCCAGAGATTAGGATTGAACCTTGTACCTTGTGCATGTGAGGCGAAGACCTTAACTATTTTAAGCATTATGGTAAACTTGTCTTGTCTCTTAAGAGAATCTACAAGACCATGCATATAACAGGTCAGCAGCAGTCGAACGTCTTGTACACCAGAGCAAACTATACAGATAGTGAAATATATTACATGTAATTCCATAAAAAAACTGACCTTTGTTTATACCCAGCTATTTAGTTCTAGCTTTGCTGCTAAAATTTACCGTCCTTCCTCAAGTAGCTTCCCCAGATTATATATTTCCAAATGAATTGAAACGTATTGGAAAAATTGTTTTTAAAATGATAAAATACCCATTTTAGACTTAATCAAACTTTAGAAAAATGATAAGTCCAAATACAGGAAGCATATCCACTAACTGTTGATGAGTGAGAGATTTTTTGTTTTGGAAAAAAAAATTGATACTTGATTCACTCTATTGGTTGAAAAAAAAACCTCTATAATATGACAAGTAAGACCCATGACTGTGACACAGGGTACCCATGTTCTACTAGTGATTCAGGTGCTTGAAAGTACTGTTAGAAGAGGATGGGCATATCCATCCTGGAGGCAAAGGAGGAAGGTGGCAAGGATAAAAACCTCCACAATCCCGCAAAGCAGTGGTCGCCTTATAAAGAGTGCCCTTAAGGGTGCATTTTGGCTCTTTAACCTACCATGTATTGGTTACCTTCATTAGGAAGTGTACTAGAGTATATTAGAGTAATTGAGAAGGAATTGAGATGGAGTTGTGATGGAGGTAGCAGGTTCAGCCACCAAGGCAGTGAGACATTTCACTGTGGTATATTTGGTTGGGTAGACATGGCTGAAGTCACATTCAGCTGCAGAAAAATATGGCTGTTGTGAATTCCCTGTGGGCAAAGAGAAGAATGCAGTATCATGCCCAAAACTTCAATAACCAAATGCACAAGGGGAAAATAATGTCCATTACACTAAAGTCAACAAGAGACAGCAGAAAGTATGGTAGGAATCAGCAGCAGGCTGGCCAATGTGGCCTTGTCAGTGCATTGCACAATGGGCAGTGCCTTTATAATTGCTGTGTGCATGGACCACTACCCCATTCACAATGTCTAGGGAACATTATGTAAAATGCATACTAGAGCATAAATGTGACTACAGTAGCATGCATGATTTCCTCCATGCTGTAGCACACTTCTACATGTTGTAGATACATAAGCATGCAGTGTACACTGAACACAGCACTCATTACTTCTTCTGCCCACATGCACTGGGTTATTGAAGCTATGGGTAGGCAGCGTAGGCTTCTCTTTGCTCATAGGAAATTTGTAACACACATATTTCTCAGCAGCTGAGTGTCACTTCAACCATGTGTCCCCAGCCAAATGCACCACAGGGAAATGTCTCATTGCCTAGGCACCTGAACCATGGAGGTAGCTTATTCCCCCATCCAGAGGTGGAGGTTAGGGCTATAGGAAAATGTTAGTAGTTGGCAGGATGCTGTTGGAGGCAAAAGCAATCCTCATGGCAGCCTGTATGATGGCTTTTCCAAATGACTCACACCCCAGTGAGCTGGCTGAGTCTGACTGGGTATGGCTTGTTGGTTATCAGGGAAGGGACAAAAAAAATTGACACAAAAAATATTCAATGATTTTAATGACTTTTTCCAGCTAACTCAAAAAGTGGAGCTAATGCTGTTCTAGTATCTGTGAGTATGAGAAGAATATTTCATACTTATTCAAAATATTTGAAAATTACATTGCATATATGGACATTAGTAATATGTCTAATAGTGATAATATTACTGACAAAGTAAATAAGGTTGAACAAGTGGGAAAACATGCCTCACTTGAGATTCTGCTATTTTTGTGAAGAACATAAATGACTGAGAGGAGTTAAAAATGTGTTTAGTGAAAAAAAACACAGTTACAAGATTAAATATGTCAAATGGTAATTGCAAGTATCTAAAGTTTATTTATGGTCAGTTATTAGTTAATTGAAGACTTATAATCATGGGTGCCCACAGGCAGGTGCTTGCATCCCCCTGGATTGACTTCAAAAAACATTCTGCAACATAATACCCTGACAAGACATTAAATGTCCACTCAGAAATGAATACAATGCAACCTGTCATTTAGTCCATTTGCAGGCATTGGACTTATAACCAGTGGTTAGAAACTGGTTCATTGCTTTCTCCAGTTATGAGTGGGCATGAATGAATCAACCAAAGGACAACACTTGGTGTGTTTGAGTGTTTTACAGACAAGCACAGTGCCCTGAGGGGTGGGTCTATACCCGCATGTAGTAGTGGGCATGTGCATGCATTTTCTAATGAGTGTCTCGCTATGGAGGAAAGTGATTGAGGATGTCTGTTACTAGCATATACCTTGGACATCAGTGTAGCAAGTGAGTACAGCCTCTGGAACCATTACTTTTTTTAACCTTGCAGTCACTGTTTTATAGGACGATTGTTGACTCTTTGTTGTAAGGAAAGGAATAATGCAAACGCAAACGCCATTTGAAAACCGCAGCTATTACTCCTGGGGCTGGGAGACAGTAGTTATAGTAATAGAGGTAAAGTCAACTTTCCCCTCAGGCTGCATTAGTGGGAAGCTCTTCTTATAATCAGATTATATGATATTGAAAAGTAATTCTTTTCAGCTCTCCTCCTCTCTACATAAGTCAGACCTCAGCATGGAGAGAGAAACAGAAGAGATTGAAAATGGGGAGACAAGGGTACCCAAGATCTTAAGTGACTTTTCCGCTTTTGTGGTTCTACTGATTAGAGGAATCCATTTGAGATTATTAAATATGTTTTTAAACTTCTCCATGAGGAAACATCAAGCTTCTCTCCCCTCATTTTCAATAGTAAGATCCATTACATGGAAACTGTCATGTTGCTTTTCTCTCACTCAGTCTGTAAATTTCCTCACTAATTTCATAAATGCAACATGTATGTTCACACAGATTTGCTTCCTATTAATTCTGTACCTATGCCTGTATATACATTCCCTAATTCTTGCAGTTTTCCTAGACAATGTATAATGCTTATTATACATGCAATTAATTTTGGTTTCTGATCTGCAAAAAATAATACCCATGCACTCCATAGAGTAGCATGCCCTTTTACTCTGCCGTTACTACTTTATCCAGACACAATTAATAACCTTTGCTTACATTTACTCACTAGCCCTGAAGTATTAAGCTGACATTTTTTTTTAATTGGATTCGAAGTATGTTTCCTTTATTAAAAAATCCTTAAAACCAATTGATTGAGTGCTTTCTTCCCTCTTAAGCAGGGATTTCATCAGATAATGTGTTAGATTCTGATGGAATCCCTGCTTAAGAGGGAAGAAAGCGCTCAATCAATTGGTTTTAAGGATTTTTTAATAAAGGAAACATACTTCGAATCCATTTGCAGTAACAATGCTTTTTTCGAGTGTTTTGTGGACTAGTAGCACTGATTGGCTTCTTTTTTGCTTATTATTATTTTTTTAATTCTCTAGTATCCCTCCTCCCAAACTTAGCACATTGTTAAAATGCTTGGCTAATATTTCCTGCATTAGATTATCTAGTGGTATCTACCCAACAAGCTACAAAACTTAAAAGTATACAACAGTTTCCTAAAAAGATATTGCAGAGTTGCTCAAGTTAGACTTCAAAAATCCTCCCCACTTAATCTATAATGTGGGATTATCACACAGTACAAAATACCGAATGTCAACAATGTTATGAATGTGTATTTATGCCATTTAATAAGTGATGTGTTGTTTATTTGTTCATGAGACATATTCTTATCCTTAAACTAAATCACAAAATGTGCAGCTGTCATTCATTTTTTTTATCCAAATCTATCGATATTGCCATCATCTTCATCATATAAACAAATGGGAGATTTCATGTTTGTGAAAAATCACCTTCAGATCAATTTGTAACATTCTTGGTTATTTACTTCATATGAGTATTAGTAAATACATTTACATATTTAATATGATTAAAGTTGTCAACAATGAAAAGTCTTAGCATTTGACACTTCCCATTCTTCAGGCTTCTAAATATATGTTGGCAGTCACTTCTTAGATGCATATAATTTCAAACTCTATTTTTTTGTTAACCAGGCAAAACTCTACTTACATCAGAAAAAAACTGCTACGGTTGCTCACAATAGCATAATTAAAAAATATATTTATATCTGATTTATTGGTTGTTATTTGTATATTTTTAAATTGGATTATGCCTACTGGAAAACACCCATTTAAAGATAGAACCAAATGAGGAACAGAACAGTTATCAACTCAACACAGTAGGAAGTTTTATTATGGACAGTATAGACATTTTTATTGATGAAGTTTGAGAGAAACAGAGAAACACTTTGTAAAAATCCACAAGGACAGGATCCAAAACCATAGTCAGTGTGGCACACCATACATGTTCTGGTCTTGTGCAATCCATTGTCAAATTTAGATGTGGTAGAGAAGGTCCCTGACTCATAGAACTACAAAAAATATCTGGAAATACAGGAGAACAGTGATTGTGAATGTCCTATTCTTTAATTTTTTTTTTTTTTTTTGCAGGATAACAAAATCCCAGGCACCCGCAAGCTTAAATAGACCAAGTCCAAGATTTTCATACCTCAGAGAAAAAGGGACTATTCTGATAAATGCCAGTCTGAGACTTCTTTTATATGTAAGTTTGCATTTTTGGTCATTCAGTCTCACTCTTCTGGGATTTGCACTAACACATCTCTGAATATCAGCACCATTAACATTATTTAAAAACATACATCATTTGTCCATAGTAGATAAAGTATCAGGATTGTGAAATATACCACAAACATCCAACAGTACAACATACATAAACTGCAGTCTCAACCAATGTCACAGGAACTGGAACTATGCCAGTGAACGCTTCTGAATGACAGCAATGTTTATTGCTCCCAATGGCAAGATCATCACCACTATACATTTATCGAGAAGCGAAAAGGAATTAACATTGGAATATAGTATACATCATTAATGTCAACTGCTCCAAAATCTTGCATGGGTATTTAAACTTGTATTGGACTGCAGGGTTGCACATCTGTAAGTCAGCTAATTCTTCCCATGAATACTTCACTCTCATATAGCAGAGTAATAACTGTAAAACATAATAGTCATGTATGCATAAAGTAGACAATACATACCACTGATAATTTGCAATCACACTTCTTAAACAGAGACAAAATGTTCATCTGAATTATAACTTTGGTTCTATGCTAAAATGTGAAACTTTACAAAATCACAGATCTAGATATATATTTGATATTGGTCAACCACTGAGACTTGTTACTACCTTTGGTTGAAATAAATATAAAATTCACCAGCTTTTATATAAATACTGGGATCTTTTGAAAAATGACGTTTAAACCTGTAATCTCCAATAAATATATTTTTTCTGATAGGTAGAGTAAATGTTTAACATAGCTCTTTGGTGGTAATAAAAAAATATGTCTGACATATATGACACAAAGTTCATTCTTGGCAAGCCCACCCTCAGGCTACTTTCCATGTGGACATTATATACATTGCAGAAGTGTCTGAGTTCATGCTATTTTACATCTAAAAATACATCTAAGAGCTATGACATAAGTCATAGAATATCTCGGCAAATGAATTGGGTGGTTTACTTTGTTTTATGCAGCTGTGAAGCTTTTTATGTTGGGCAAAACTTTGGCACTTGAAAGCAATAATCAATTATGCTTACATTTTAGTGATATAAATTATCATCATGATAAGACTGCCCCTTTATACACATAAATTACACCAGCCCGCAGTATTTGCTGTGTGATGGAGACATTTCAGAATAGCAATAGTAAGCACGTAGCTTTGGATACAAAGGAACAACAGTTGAATGTTAATCTGGGGCCCATGCTTCCCTGGGACAGAATGAATTATTATAGCAATAACCCACGCCTGGGTGTGGGTAATGTGGGATTTAACCACGGTTGGCATGGTTTGGCCCCGAGGGCGAAGCCCGAGGGACCAAAGACAACCGTGGTTAAATCCCGCATTACCCACACCCAGAATGGTTATTGCTATATAATGACATTATTTAAGAAAGAAATAATTACTTTTCTTAAATAATGGCATTGTATAATGCCAATTGCTGCCCTTCCGCGGCTGTCTGGTATTCACGGCAGTTCTGATGTACTGCGCATGCCTACGCAGTACATCAGAGCTGTGGGCAAAAGCAACGGAGAACGCAAGATCTCTGTTGCTTTTTACTGTTTCGCTATGTTAAATGGGTTTAACATAATGAGACAGCTTTAAAATAAGCAACGGAGATCTCCGTTGTTTATTTTAAGGATGTCTCGCTATGTTAAACCCATTTAATATAGCGAGACAGGTTTAAAAAAAAAAGCAACGGAGATCGCAAGATCTCCGTTGCTTTTTACACACTGTGTCACTATGTTAAAAGAGTTTAACATAGCGAGACAGCTTTAAAAAAGCAACGGAGATCTGCGTTGCTTTTTTTAAACCTGTGTCGCTATGTTAAACTCTTTTAACATAGCGAGACAGTGTTTTATACTAACGGAAAAAGTCCGGGCGACCGGACCTTTTTCCTTTACTATATTGAGGGATTTACAACGGGCACGCTGGTTGGGCTGGCCAATCAGCGTGCACGTTTTAGAGGAAGAATTGTATAATATAAATTTCCATATATGTCTGGGGGTTTCATTGGGTAGTCTGCAGTTTGGTTGTTTATTATCCAATTGTATATGTGTACACACACACACACACACACACACACACACACACACACACACACACACACACACACACACACACACACACTCACACACACACAAACACACACACACTCACACACACATAGTAGTTTTAGGTTTGATGGGGAAAAGCCACTGCCAGCTGCCTGCTGACCTACAAAATGCTATTTGCTTGGACAGATCTATTCACACGTTGCTGTTTTGCATTGTTGATAATAGGCATGCTGATGAGTATCCATTTTGCTTAAAATTTCTGTATGTATACAATTGTTTAGGTAGGACGCGTGTATATATTGACTTTAGCTGTGTGAAATTCAATACCTCTCAACTTCTTTGCTCAGCAATCGGAGACAAAGACCCAAAATCAACGACAATTTTAAATATTATTCCAGTTCTCTCAGTAAGCTAATAGAACAGCAGGTGTAGAACCAGAGCATGCCTTTTCTGAATTATAGTATAACACTATAGAATGTTCAGATTTTGTTGTTAACAATTACAGCTACCCAGAAACTTTATCATTTTTACATGAACAAGTTCAATATTAGAGTTCCGTTGAGGCCTTCTTTTGGTTTCACTTCATAAACGCGATTTGCTGAAATATCGAATTTCAGCAGTTTGCGTCCATGAAGCCGAAACCTATAAATAACGAAGGTGCATAATCGCGAATAGGACTATATCAAATTTGCGCTTATGCATTTTTGTTATCGTATGGAAGTGTTCGGCTGGGATGGTGTCTGCAGTTTAAGGTGAGTGAGTGTGCGTGAATGTTTATGTAACTTGTACGAGTGGGTCAGGGTAGGGAGATGGGGGGTATGAGTGCATGTGTTGGCTGTGTGTGATTTTTTATTTTACTGTTTGTGCGATCTCAGAGTTAGTATATATAAGTAGAGGGGGTGGGGGGATGCAGTGGGGCTTGCCCCCCTGCATATGTGTAGTGTAGGTGTGTGTCTGTGTGGAGTTGTGTTGTATTTCAGTGTTTTGCTGTGTGGGTGTTATGGTTTGTGTGTTGTGTGCTGTATGCTGTGTGTTCGATGTTGTGATTTTGTGGTTGTGAGGTGTCGGTGTTTTAATGGTTTTGGCTTTATACTATCGAAATGCTGAAATTCAATATTTCAGGATTTCGGCAATATGAAGTGAAACCCTTCTTTCGTACCACTATAAGTCCACAGAGACTCCATCATGTGGAATAGAGCAGGGGTTCTTGGTTATCCACACATAAACAGATATATACTGGAGCTCTGTCTTCTGGGTTTGCACCCATTCTTACAATCTACATTAAAATTGAGGAGAAAGTATCTTTTCTTGAAATTCATGTTTTGTTTGAGTAATTAAAAGAATTTATTTTAGCTGTGCAAAATATTTATCAGAAAAGAAAAACAGCAACCATTATTAATTGCAATAACTCTTTGGGTATTATGAGTAATAGCTTAAGAAAAGTAATGTAAAATTTATTTGACATCAGGTAGACACTTGGTTCTTTTATTCATAGTTAAAAATACATAACTTTGGATACCTCTTTTTCACATTCATCCTATATTTGAACAGCTTTCATTTTGTTTGTTTGCTTTTGTGAGTAAGATGTTTCAGGAAAGAATTTATTTGCTTTGTGCCACTGCAGCAACATGCGTACTGCAGCATTCACAACATAACAAGCATGAGTACATTATGCTTTTGGCATAGGGTTAATACACAATGTATCAAGATAATACTGACCAAACCTTGGTGATATTGGGTTGTTCATTCTACTTAAAGGTTAACAGACAAAAATAAACACCTTAGACTTTTTATGAGGTAAAACACTGGGATACAAACTTTTTCACCAATGTCATACTCCCAAAACTGAATTGCAGGGTGTTAATAGATATTTTGACTGTTGTTCAACAGTGATAATTCAAAGATTAATAAAAAAAAGAAAAAGAACATGATTACTTTGCAATTGTTAATCAAATAATAAGCCATTTATGTGCATGATAAAGTGCACCCCAAGTCAGTGTTCAAGTTTTCATATTTCAAAATAGTTTTAACTTCTCGGAAAAATGCTATTTTATTAAAAGCCCTTTTCTTTCTGAGAAAACTCAAAGAAGATTACAGCTCTAATCAGATAAGAACTGCAATGTAAAACGCTGTTTTTTGGAATTAATTTAAAACACAGATAGAGACAGACACCCCCCCCCTCCACAAAACACAATCTTTTGTAGTCAGATGTACACATACACCATTGTATTTTAATTTCTAAAAGTACAATTCAAGAAATGTATATACATATATATATATATATATATATATATATATATATAGAGAGAGAGAGAGAGAGAGAGAGAGGGGGAGGTTTACTATCCAAATCCTGAACGCAGATGCTCTGCAGACAAAATATCTGATGACAGATGGTCAATTGCCATGTTGCTGACCGTCGGATATGAAGCTGATCTAAGGACTAGAGATTGTGACACAGTGCAGATTGGGACATTCATCTCTTTCCTCACTATAGTGCGATCCCAGAGTTGGAATATATAGTTACTAGGGGATGTAGGAGTCACAGTCCCGCACAGGAGGGTGTAGGGGGCTTGACCTCCTGCAAAGATGTGATGTGGAGTGTACAAGCTATAATTCCTTGAGCTCCTATGTGGGCAGAACATTTAAAAAAATTGAAAAAAAAGATTGACATGGTACACAGACAGTGAAACACTTAAAAAGTTGATTTTACGCTTTACCAAATACTCATTTATCGAGGATATGATTCGATAATATGTGCACAAGTTATTTCAAGATTCATACATTATGTTCAATATTGTGAATGGAAAAACAAAGTATTTTTGTTATTTTAATAGAAAACTATATATATATATATATATATATATATATATATATATATATATATATATATATGTATATATATCAACAAACACTAAGAGACAAACAAAAACTCTATTTAAAATTGCAAAAATCATACAGTAGCCCCACAAAAACAATATACTAGTGCCCTCCATTTTAGATGCAAGAGGGAAGTAATTGACTTTCCTCCATCCCTAGGCTTTGAGTAATTCCTGAGCCATTCTTTACTTTCCTATAATTTCCATGCAGTTGAGCATTATTGTTTACTTATTTGCTTGTTCTAAAGACAAAAACTTTCAGAAATTCTTAATTTTAATCTCCCTATATATTTGTCAGAATTGATTTTAAGACAATAAGCTTAATCATGGGATTACAGAAACACTTTTTCCAAACTTCAAAATGTCATGCAATTTCAGAAATACAGCCCAGAAAATAAGGGACCAAAGAAGGCATAGAACCAACAGATCAAATACGGATTACAATGAATGGCTTATAATTGCATCTGAAAGAGTGAAACTTTAAAGCAATGAAAAGTTTTAACGTCATAAAATAATTCATGGAATAGTGATAATTGGCCAGCATCACAACCATAATCAACTAAATGGGGGGCTTCGCCCCCACACAATCCAACTATATGTATCAACTCAGAGATCGCCCTATAGTGGGGAATACGGCAAATATTAAAATTGAAAAAGGGCTTACTTTGCTTATCTTATGCATTGAGGTACTTCCTGGTTGTTGGTGAACTATGGCCATTTGATTAATTATTTAATGATAAGTGTTTTCGGTACATTAACATATCACTCTTTCACGTTTGATTATAAGCCATTATCTGAAATCTGTATATGATGCACAAACATAGACCCAAATAATCCCATACCTCTAGTTAAAAATGAACCTGCCTAGTGTCAATTATAAAAAGCAATCTTCATAAACTATTGCCTGACAGCGAGTGATGTAGTGAGCCAAGTGGATGTAAGACAGCTCAACACCACTTCAGTCATATTATAATGAATTTTACGGTCCATGGATTAAGGTTGGACATTTCAATAAAAACAAATATCTGGAACTAGAGAAAATATTACTTTAATCCAGGAAGCATAGTGAAAAGTAATAATCAAACTGAGAACAGTAAAAAGAATAAAGTGATATAAAAAAGAAAGAAATGTGGAGAGATAAAAATAGCCAAGCCAATAGGCCAGGCCCAGATTAAGGTATATGGGTGTGGGGGAGGGGGGGCTGATAACAACTAGAGGATATATAGGCAAAAATGGTAAACAGGGATGTAAAGATGATTATAAAATAGAAGACTGAAATTAAGAGGATACATAGTCTCATGTAAAAATGCTATACATTTCATCCTATATACCAAAGAAAACCTTGGAAAGAAATCAACGGACAACTGTGGTAAATCCAAAAGTAACTATTCAGTTCATTTGAAGGAAGAAAAAGGGGGTCATTAAGATACTGTTGACTTTTGAGAATACTATCAATGTGGCTGGAATAACAATGAATTTCCTTTATAATTCACAGATAAATGGAAGGGAAAGTTTCTTGGATGAAATAGAAATCTGAGGAATTTTGGTGAATAAAGGTAAAATGACTGATTAATCCCCACCACCACCACCTTCATGCCACTACATATATTTAAATGATCTGCAGAAGTTTTATTTAAAAAATTGTCAATCTTATGAAATTCCTTAGTAGGAAATGGATGAGATTTGTGTGTTTGCAACATAGTTACAGTGGGCTCCTTCCATGCACACACACACACACACACACACACACACACACACACACACACACACACACACACACACACACACACACACACACACACACACACAAAACAGGAAACTGTCAGTTTATCATTCCTGAGGGTCTATGTTTAGTCATCGAATGGACTAAACATTGAATGGCTAATCACTGAATGCAATTCAGTGAACACTCATTCATCGAACGTTCATTACATTGAATGTGGGAGACGGCAAAAGTAACTAGTTGGCCAACACTTCCTCATTCTCACACACAGCAGTATTTCAAACCCCTTTTCCTCACTGTAGTGTGGACTTGGAGTTGGTATATATGGTTAGGGAAGTATGGAGGCAAGGCCCCCCAACAGGGTGGGCTTTAAATACTGTTGTGTATAAGAAGGGGAAGTGTTGACCAATTAGTTACTTTCCCTATCTCACATGTTCGATATAGTGAATGTTCAATGAATGAATATTCACTGAATTGTATTCAATGATTAGCCATTCGATGTTTAATCCATTCGATGACTAAACATAGATTCCATTCTTGTATGTGCCCATAGGGAAGATAATAGAAATAATCTTGCACAGGTGTGATCCAAATTCCATAGTGTGACACCTAAACTATTTATTTTTGTTTGCAGTTTACAGACCAGCTTTGTGCTAAGAAGACACATCAAAACAAAAACGTTGTCATGGATTGCCCTTCATATCAAACAATGTATAACTCAATGAGATCAACCCTTCCCTCATCTATGTCAGAAAAAACTTCCACAACCTCAGCATAAAAAATATAATAACCACAATGAAGGTAAAAAGAAAAAAAATCCTAGCAGTGCTGAATCAAAGTTCTTAATCACAAAATAATTCTTATTCCTTAATAACACTAAATATTTATGTCAGAGATCCCATTATGTCCAGATTAACCTAATCCTTGTCCCACTTATTCCAGAATTGAGTTGCCAGTGCATGCTTTGGCAAATTTAAAAAACATACACCTAAACACATTCAGACACCCCTAGTTAAACCTCCAACATGCGCCAATGCAAGTCTCTTCTCATTTCATAAACTAAGAAAATTCTGGAAACAAGTAACATTTCCCATTTTTTTCTTAAAATTAGCTGTCACCTCTAGTGCTTCCATTTTATTAATCTTTGGCAAGGTCTCTCTATCTGAAAACTATATTTTTTCAGCATGGAAAAAAGTCCTTTCGTGATTCAGTCTGTAGATGTTGCTGTATATGTGTGTAACAATTTCTGCTCTCTTTCAGTTTACTCTCCAGAAAACCTATCTGAATAATGGAAACATCAACTCTTTGTTCATAACAATCTCAAACCCACATGATGACACAGATGCCAGCATGCTTTCCCTTGCCTCAGACCTACACCTGGTGGAATGAATGGCTCAGTAGCATGGTAGGGGAGCAGCTTGAAGAACAGAGGAGGACTGGAGTATATATATATATAGTAAATACCTGCTGGAAAGTGAATGTAGTCTCTGTAGTATAACCATCTGCAATTGCTGCAAGCATCTTTCTTTAGGTTACTGTACATTCTTACTTTACATCTTTGGCAGCTACATTCTTTATGGAAAACTCACTGTTTCTGTTATGTTTTCTTTTTCTGCTTCAGTGACATCCAGCCTCAGTTTGAGAAACATTGTTCAACATGGTGATCTCTCTTTATTTTTCTTCTTTGGTACCCATGCTCTGCTTATGAACAGAATTTTGCACTGTAATGCTTTTTCCATTTTCAGTAATTTCAACTGGATTCGTTTTTTTTTTGTTTTTGTTTTTTGGATGCACCGTTTTCCTGCATTTTATATCCCATAGCTTACCCTTTACTTTCACTGCTTCCTTACTACTTGTGCATTTGTTTCATAATTAAATATGAATTGTTTTATGAGAGGACTACCAAGATATTTCCTTTTTGAGGTATTACAATTTCTGTACTTGTGGTACTTTCTGTACTATGAAATCCTGTTTCATTCAGCTGCACTACATTTTTTCTTGTAATGATAAAGCTGTTAAGCAGCACAATCTGTGTATATACAGTAGTTGTGTTATAGTGTTACCTTACTACAGACCAGATAGGAAATACATCTCAATTCTTTGCCAAAGGATTCTGAACAAAGCCACATATAGTGGTAGGACAAAGGTACAGGAGCAAAAACAGTCAAAGTATTACTCTAATTTACTTAAAAAGTTAATGTAACAGGATATTTTGCATCAGCGTGATTTTCTGAACAATAAAAAGTATGAAGCTTTAATGTCTTTATATTCCATCCATCCAACTTCAACCCCTTTTTCCCCATTTTACACATGGGGTCGGGGAGTTACTTCAACAGTGAGAAGCATCTTGAGACAAGGATTATACTGCCGGGTGGCTAGCCATGCTGCAAAATTGTCTAATGTCTTGATATTATTGACAGAGTATAATCCTCAGCAATTTACCCAAAAGTTTTAATAAAGACAAAGCCAAAATATGAGGCAAAATCAGAGATGTTCTGCAAAATCAGGAGAAGTTAAGACTCCTAAGTTAAACTTTTGTTTAATCAGAGAAACATAGCCTTTCAAGGTCTATAACCAAGTCTTTCCACACTCCCATTGTTTACGTCCTATGATCGCCTGATTACAGATTTTATTTAAGTGTACACACTCTGCTGTTGTTTACTGCAGAATTTGGGGGGAGGTCACTGGTTATTTACAACTTTACATGATGTTGGCTTCTCCTTGCCTCTAAGTGACAAGCCATGCTAATTAATTTACTTCCTGGTCTGTAGAGTGACAGTTTATGTTCCTGTTTCTGATGGTGCTTTGCTAAGGTAGCTACAGCTGGCACAAGAGCATTGTCACATTGTGGGCCTTTTTCTTGCCTTGACTGCACTTTATCTTATCAGGCATAAGCTAATGGAAACTTGGAATAGATCTCACTTATAGTAGATATTACTATCCTCCATGCAGCATAGTTTCACAGAAAACACTACCAGCTGATTTTCTGTTTTTTTTTTCATTTGTCTTTTCATTCAGGGATGACAGATATTAATTCTGCAAGTGGAATTTTGATTTAACCTTTCAGAAAATAATCACTAATATATATATATATATATAGATATCTTCTTCTTCTTTCGTCACAGCGGATCATCTGTCCGCTTATATATATATATATATATATATATATATATATATATATATATATATATATATATATATATATATATATATATATATATATATATATATCCATACACACCCACGTTACAAAGACATGCATCTGGAGCATTTCTCTCTGTGCCTTTGCTAAAAATTGGCTTTGTTCCAAGTTGGACTTTCCCGGTTAACAAATGTTAAATAAATAAATAAATTATATATATATATATATATATATATATATATATATATATATATATATATATATATATATATATCTTTATACATATGCACACGCATTTTCTGCACCAGTTTTGCTTGTCCCATTGTGTTTCCCATTATGTGTTCAGCTAATTACTTAGCTTCACACTATCAACAGGTAAAATTATCAGTAAACTAACTATCCAGAGCTTTACTACTCAGGATTTATGTATCTGAGAAAACAATAAATCACATATACATTTGGCTCATTTGTTTGCAAGGAAAAAATTAAATTCATTATACAAGAAGCACTGACATAGATATACCCAATGTTAGAACATGCCCCGGTTGCTGGGTTCTCTTACCCAGGGGATCACACACCTCATTCTTTAATGCTAGCTCTATTTCCTAGCCATAAAATCAGTCAGCATTTTAGTGATTACAGGAAACAGCTATACCTTCAGTTACTTTATCTTTTGGAATAATCTCTCATAATGCTTATAACTTTCTTTTTTCTTGATCCACAGTGTTGTTCCTTCTTACTCAAGAGTGAAGTTCAGTCATTTCATTTTTTTTTGCATTATTCTGTCCATTATAGAAAAGATGTGTGACACTTACCTTCCTCTTATTACTCTTGGTAACAACTCTGGTTCTGTTATTGCAACACCATTCCTGGACTTTCTCATTTCTTTTGAGATCATAATGTGTGAAATTTCCTTTTTCAATAAACAGCTAAATTTATATTTTCAATTGCATTTTAATTTAATTTACCAGAATAACCTGAGGCATAAGTTGTCTGCAATGACTTACTGACTGAGGCTTTCAGTTAGACTTTTACATGTATTTGCAGAGAACTTACTTTCTACACCAGCATGTGATCAGGTGGTTGCAGTATGACGTGCTGAGTCCACTGTCAGTCTATGCTACCATGTGTTCAGGTGGCTGCAGTATGACCTGCTGAATGCACTGCCAGTCTACACCAGCATGTGTTCAGGTGATTGCAGTATGATGTGCTGAATGCACTGCCAGTCTATGCCTGCATGTTTTCAGGTGGTTGCAGTATGACCTGCTGAATGCAGTGCCAGTCTATGCCAGCATTTGTTCAGGTGGTTGCAGTATGGCCTTCTGAATTTGCACTGCCAGTCTATGCCAGCATGTATCCCGCTGTGGTGGTGCTGCAGTAGCGTTGTCGCCTCACAGTAAGATGCTGTCTGGTTCGATTCTCAGCTAGAGCGTCCTCTGTGTGGAGACATGCGTGAATGGGCGTACCTTCGTTGAAGGTTGTGGGTCAGGCCTGGCAAGCCGGTACGTAAAAATCAACTGCCAAACATTAGCGGACCGGAGTTCCGCTGTGGCGACCCCTTAACTGGGAAAAGCCGAAAGACACAAACAAGTCTATGCCAGCATGTGTTCAGGTGGTTGCAATATGACCTGCTAAATGAATGCACTGACAATCTATACAAGCATGTGTTCAGGTGGTTGCAGTATGACCTGCTGAATGCACTGCCAGTCTATGTCAGTATGTGCTCAGGTATTTGCAGTATGACCTGCTGAATGCACTGCCAGTAGGCAGATACATGTGGTGTCAGAACTTATCTAAAGAACTTGTAGTTGTGAGCTACAATCAACAAAAGAAACAACATCAAATATTACTTCTCTTTAAAAGTTGTGGGCGAGATCATGGTAAGTGAAATATTATGTCAATGCCAAAACAAGTCTACAAGTTACTAATATATATATTTGTTTTGGTTCATCATTCTGGAAAATATGTCAGGTTTCTTTTATTGATTAGTGTAGTTTGTTAGTTTTTCCTTTGTTTAGGTGTGCTGTTGATGTGCAGGAATCAGTCATGAGTGTTAGACCTTCTACACATCAACAGTTAATATTCCATTCATACATGTTTACTCTTAAGCCATTTTACTTCATTAGTATTTTTGTTTTTTTTGGAATTTAGACTTTTAGCATGCTGACACTACCAATCCTTAGTGTCAGAGCCAAATTTTCATTTCCTATTAATGTTCTAAAGAACATTAACATTTGCAAGTATTTTCTTTTCTCCAACAATCACTGGACAACATCCTTGTGTGTCAAACATGCACTTAATATTCATAGTTTTATAATGCACTGATTACCTTAGCTTCAGCTGTGAAATTTTTTTTTTTGCTTATTTTTCTGCATAGCACATTTTATTTCTAGGATATTGTATTTTCATAGCAAAACACAAATAATTTCACTTGTTAAACAGCAAAAACAAATGAGGGCAACTATTTCTTTTTAATGGAATTCAAGAGCAGTTTGTAGAGAATGAAGCAGTTTAAACTAAGAGATGACAGGATGAAGTCCAATTCTTAACCCTGTGTTCTAAACTGCAGCAGATCACATTGCTGATCAAAACAAGTCTGCTAACTTGCAGCTTGTATACATATTAATCTAATACACTTCATTATTCTTATGTGTGGGTGTTCAAGTTCTTTCCAGTTTTATCTGGCACACTTTTAGCTAGCAAAATACTTCTTATTTCATGTTAAACATACACTTTTTTACAAGGTAGTGCACTCTCAGAAGTGCCCAGCTGCTTTTTAACCAGGTGTTAAATTTTGTTCTATAAAGCAAAGCATGAATTTAAAGAGTATACCTGTCATTAACTTGCAGTAAGACATCACAAAGAGTGCCTCAAGGCTTTAAGCAAGCATTGCCATCCTCACACTTCAAATCATTCACAGCATGTCTCTGTTCAGAAGCTCATACGATTTTTATGCATGATATTTTCCATAAACTTTTAATGCGTATTTGAAGTTGATTTTAGTGCTTGTCTCCACAAATTTAGAAATATTGTGCTGTTGAGAAATTAAGCCTGGACAAACATGCATATCGAAGAGAACAAATCCACAATTCATAAACTAAAGTTGTTTATTCTGAAATTAGTGGATTTATGTGTGGAAGATCCTTTATGCAGGCTGGCGTGCAAGTGATCACCACAGTAGCAGTGGAATGAGTAGTCAGGTAGGTAGGTAGAGAAGATTTTGTGGGAGGTAAGCTACAGTTTCTTTCTTTAACAGTTATGGTTTGAATTCAGAAACTTAATCTAGAATGCAGCAGATGAGAATTATGGGTTGAAGTTGATCTCGATTTAGTAGTATTATCCTGCTGGCCATTTAGGTTCCCCACATCTGGGGGTGGGGAATGTAGTGTGGGCAGTATTTCAAGAACAGTCACATATGTGGGGCTCTTAATATTATTTATATACAAAAAAGGAGGTGTTCAAAAGGGTAAAAAAAGGTAAAGGCAGTAAGAAATCAAATAACTGTCCTTACCCCTTTCTTTAGTATACAGGCTGCTGGACAGCCAAGTTATGTGAGTTTCACTAGGCAGGACTTATTCATGAAAAAATTAACTAAAGTAATATTCATAGCCAGCTGCTACTTGTGGTATAGTGGTAATTCCATTGTAGTAGCTAAATTCTGGAGATTTCTGGAGGGATTTCTGACCTTTTCCACTCCTCAGTTGCTATTCTTGGAGGTAGAGGCAGGGTAACTAAGCCAAAACAGGCTGCCACTTACAAAGTAATGTTAGTAGAAGGTAATGCTTCTTGCAGTTTTGTTCTTTGCTGTCCAGTGAGTGGGTTAGGCAGTGCTGGAGGCTGTTGGAGGCCATGTGGCTAAGGAGTTGTGGAAACATGCGCACTGCCATGTCTCTGGGACGTGTCCATGTTAGAAGCATGTTTCAACACAATGTATGCCTCAGAGGGACTGGGTGTGCGTTACCACAAAGAGTTTTAGCCACTATATATTAAAGACAGACACACACATAAATGGTAACAGATAATGATCAATATAAGAGTGCATTAATTACTTCACCCAAAGCAAGTGCTGGTCATTCTTTCAGACTAACTCTGTCACACAGGGCTAGTATACATTTCGGGTTAACCATTTAAATTAAGCATATCCAAAAGTTTCAACACTAAAATACCAAACCCACACTTACCTTACCCACATACATAACAAGGTTTTCCTTCTTTTTACATCTGCAACTCTTCCAGATTCACAAGCCATTCACTGTTTCACTGTGTCAATTAATTACTGATTCAACAAAGAGAATAATTCCTATATATATATATATATATATATATATATATATATATATATATGTAGATATACATATAGGTATGTGTGTGTGTCCTATATATATTTACCCTTATGGCAGTCTACCTACAAAGGTAGTGACAGAATCATGTATATGTAAATTTTTTGATTTATATATCTATAATCCTTGTACATCTGTTAACAGTTTATGAGCACCTTTACGATGTTAAAACAAAGAAAGAGTCTAATGCCTTTTTTAAACACTCCCTTGTTTGTTCTAATATGAAGTTAAAGTTTTTTTGTTTTAGAACAAGTAGATATTGATCCCAGGGGAGGTAGTTGGGAAACAAGACTAGAGTATCGAGAGTTGCTTTGGCAACTAAAATTGGATGCAGGAAAAGCTCCTGGATTAAATGATCATATTAACATCAACAGTGTTCTTAAAATGAGGTCAGCTAGGTTATAGATTTATAACATATTCTATTTACTTTGCCCATATTTATTTGTGTTTTATCAATTATTGCACACACCTTTTTAGATAATATTGATAGTATTTATTTCGGTATTAAATGTAAGGGCAAGTTGCTTTATTTTGTTTGAATTTATATAGAGCTAGTAGCATTTATGGTTATTAATTCATATACTGATTGTTATATATAGTTTTTTAGTATGATTATGTGGTCCTAGGTCTCCTTGATGACAATTTTTTGTATATGCTAAGTTTGTTTTTTTACACTGTTTTACACACTTTTATATTACTTTATATTTCTTTATAATTTTCATTGCATTTTGTGATAGAGAGTTTAAACAATTCATGAATTGGGTTGAGTCACATGATGTTTGAATTTGTATTTAAGCCTATTGGTGGCTCTTTGATAACTGTTCTGATGAAGCCTGGGATTGAACCCAGGAGAAAGCGCTAAACATTATTTTCTTCTTTGGTTGAAGTGTTCCTGTTTTTTGTTGTGTGGAATAAATTGCCTACTGCATTTTTTACTTGGTTGCCCTATTTTTTGGGATCCTCTAAGGCTAAGACCTACCTTCAGAGACTGTTTATTGGTGTTCCTGCATTTTCTTGTTGCTGTTAACAGTTTATTTACACCCACAGAACATTACCCAAAGTTTCTTTACATCTCTGCCTCATGATCAAAGCTATAAATGTTGACCCAAACTTGAAACAGTTGCAATACATACTAAAGCATCAAGTAAAATTTCACTTGCTGCAAAAAAACCCCTCCCAAAAAAAAAAAAAACACAGCATAGCCCACTTAAACAACTAATCTAAACCCAAGCTATTTTAAAGAAGAAATGAAAAAGTGAATAAATAAAATTAAATAAAAAATAAAACAGGGACTACATTTCCTATTCATATTAATGTAAAAAGTACTTTCACATACAGCAGACATGACGAAAATAAAAACCCGCAACAGTAAAACTGAGTTTCTGAATGAGCATCCTAATTTTGATCCACTCTTTCATATTACAATGAATAAAAATAAAATAAAACTTAAAATATAACACTGTCCTAAACTGTCAACTAGAAAATGGCCTTGACAAAATTGATTGTCCCAGTCCCCTTCAATAAAGACATCACACCGAATGACATTTGACGACCTTTATTAAACTTCCATAAACATAACTTGTTAACGAACATTTATTAATTACAACTGAAACATAGTATATTTGATTTAATCACAGCATAAACATCCAGATAATGTTAATCAGGACAGCGTGCACTTATCCTGACCCAGTAAGCAGTGTCCATACCTCTACTCACTTACTTTATGAAGCAGCGTCCTAGTACTACACTTCATTTACCCTTGACTGAATTACCCATCCAGCCAAATAAGCACCGTCCTTACCTCCACTCGCTTATTTTATTTTCCAAGTAGTGTCCAACTGCTTCCTTTCCTTTTCCAACTTATTGTAATGAACATCCAACACCAGAGAGGGGAACAGAAGAGGGCAAACCTGCCCCTCTTCTCTGCCCTACACAGACTGATAAATAACCAGTATCCCCACTATTCCTAACAGAGGGAGTGAGGGCGGGTGGCAAGATCAAGCCATAATGTGACTCCTTATCCAGTTACTCCTGCATAAACACCTTAAGCCCCTCCCTACCCTTACCTCATTTCCTCCCAAACAATCCTCACTCCAATTTTAACCCCTGCCTCCCCTTAGCCCTCTTAACTCCCATTTATAGTTATCTAACTCCCACCCCGTTGAAGATGTCCCAGGACAAAATGGCTTGTTGCCAAACCTCATTTAGAATCATACAGTCTAACAACTAAGCTATAAGACCAGCAAATCCTAATATTACCTCTCTGTACCTCTAAAATGCATGAAACATGATTTGATAGCTAACAAAAACTAACAAAAAATAAAAATTACTACAGGAAGAAGTCACACACAAAGAATCCTTTCATTTAAACTTGTCGCATTATACAAATAACCTAAAGCTCTTTATGGTAAAAACTTTACCAATTAACATAGTCCACTGAACCAATGGGAAATACTACTCTAAACTTAAATAAAACATTGCAACACACAAATACACAGACACACACACACACACACACACACACACACACACACACACACACACACACACACACACACACACACACATTACAAATGAAACACAGCAATTCACAAAAAGGTGAATTTGGAAGTAATCTGTTATGTGAGACTGACAATTATAACAATAAAAGTGCAGATCAAATATACAAAAATTAAAAATGAAGTCCTTAATGTGACACTTGTAACCTAATATTTTTACCAGACAATACACAGATGAGGGAAAGCATTAAAACTACCTAGAAAATTACTTAAATGTGTGCATACTCCTTAGAAGTACAGAGATCAGCAACACAACTAGGCAGTTATACTCATGTGGTCCCACACAGTGTGGTACAAATGAATTCCCAACACTGTGAGCTCCTAAGAACCAGATACATTTCTCAGCATAATAGTGACATGACTCCTATTCTGCAACCAAAGTACAGAATGCATTACCTCTATTGAGTCACTCCCTGCTATGATAGTCACGAAGAAAGGTATTGTGGTCCATTGCCTTAGCCATCTATAGTAGACATAGTGATGTTACAATACATAGCTCTGTGTGCATTGCAGATGACCCTGATAGCCAAAGCTCAGTCTTTTCTTCCTACTGCTATGTTATGATGACCACTAATTAATACAAGCATCTGTAGCTCTTCCTGCTCTTTGACAGCATATGCTGCAAGGTATATGGTTGTGCACTGACATTAATTACTGTGCAATACAGCTTCTACTTTGTATAGCAGAATGCACTTTAGGTACCCTTCTGAACATAGCATAACAACCTAATCAGCCCTTATATTAAATATTAAGCACAAAATAATTTTCACCAGCAGACTAACCACACTAGTAGCCAGGAACTAAAACTAAGTGCAGAGAAAAAAAAACACTAGTGTGGAATCACAGCAGTCGCAATTCAAAGTATTCAAACAAAGATAAATTAGGCAGCAAGTAGCAGGCAACAGGTAAAACAAATCCAAGCTTAATGCATATACAAACTGGTAAACGCTTTCGCTATGGAATCACAGCTTCTTCAGATCTTAATAAAATAGCATCTTCACTAAACATTTATATAATAATGTCATAATACACAGACCAATCAAAAACTGAAACTAATAAAACAATTAAATAGTTAATGCTGTGCACACTAGAAGAGTGAACTCAGCAGAAATAGGTAATAAAATATTGCTGATGTCATGTCTGATCTTTCTTTGTTCAGTTATTTAAAACTCCAACCAGAATTCTAATGTTCATTATTATGTAATTCGCAAGCTTGTGTAAACATTGTGAGTAATTATTTATGAACTGACAGCATGACAGCTAGCCACATGTCCAAGACAGTATGTGTTATCTTCCATCCTGTAATTTTAAACTGATAGTATGAAATTCAGCTCCACATTCAAGACAGCATATATTTTTCTCTCCAGTATAACTTACTCCATCAGATCCACAACTTATATTTGCCATTTCACCTGCTTCAGTTGGATTCTTGTATGTAGTGCTATTTCAATTCCAAACAACCCAATAATGTATAGGTACTTGTCAGCACACCGGGTGAATCAGTAGGAATACATCATCTCTTAACAGTGCAGCCACTAATGTGGAGATTACGGTGTTTTTGTAGTGAAAACAACCAAAATACTCCTTCTCTTCATACCAAACAAGACTAAGAACAAAGGCAGGCAACAAAAAGCAGGCAGAAACAAACTGTCAAACAATCCACTTAGTTACTAAGTGCTTGCGTCCCTTACTTAACTTAGATACGGGACATCATCAGAGCAAAATTGTATAACGAGGTAGGACAGCTATTTAAAGTTTAAAAACACCATTCACAGAGCACATCTGATGAATATTAAGCAAGCCACATTACAAGACTTTTGAATAAATAATGAAAGACATTGGTATAAAGCACTGTTGCTAAGATATGTAGTGTTAAAAACACAAATAAAAATGATAATAATTATGATAATAATTACAAAATTAATCAAAATGAGACTTTAAAACGCTGAAACACCTAAGATATCCATGTTTCAAATATTAAAATATCTCTTACTTAAAACACTCTTTAAAGAAAGATCATCATTCAGCCCTGGTGGTTGGCTTGCATTTAACCTAATTTGCTAGCATAACTCTTTAACCTAATTTGCCAGCATATCTCTTTATATTCTAAAAGATTTTCAATGTCACCAGCTCTAGGCTTTAGAATTACTTTGTCAAAAATAGTAAAAATACATTTATTAAATATGTCATAAACTACTGAGTTTCAGTATAAAACACTAGTGGTTTTTAGAGTTTTAATATCTCTTATGTTTTCACAAATTCTGTCTTCTAATTTTCTCTTAGTCCTACCGACATAAAATGATGCACAAGAGACACAGGTGGCTAAATACACTTACTTCTGAGTATCATAAGTGACATGTCCAGGACTACTAATAGTTCTGTGGTAACTATTTACATTGACATAAGATCCATCATCGCCCACATTTTGCTATCTTATACATATAATGGTCTCAGTTCTGTGTGGGTTCAGCCTCCACCAGTTATTTTAGATTCTTACCCCTATTAAAAACCAAATGAGGTGCTTCACCTAAACCCCTCTCCATTTTTTGGGTAAAAATCAAGTTCCATTTGGATATCAAAATTCTTTGGATCTTAAAGGCATCCCTATTGTAGGGAATTAACATTGCTCCAGTTTTTGAAATGTCCTGATTTTAAGGGGTGTCAGTGGTAGATATATCTTTTGGGTGAGTTCCCAAAATGGGTGCATACTTTTCCTTTCTTCTTTGAAAAGTTAGCCCTTTTAAAATTTCGAGGAGGGTTTGTAGACAACCTCTTTCTTTGAACATTTAACTTCTCCACCTCACCATAAAATAATGTGTCAGCCATGATCAACCTTGAAAGTTGTACTAACTGACCTTTAACGATACTTTTTTTCTGAAAATGCGAGTGATAACTATAAAGTGTAAATAATCATTTCAAAATTATTCTTTCCTGAAGATGGTGGAACAGTACCTCATGTTCTCAGTGTCTTTGTAAAGGATGACATCTAAAAAATCTATCTTATCAAAGGCCTTTTTGTATGTAAACTGTAAAAAATCTGTGGAGTTTTCAGAATGGATATCAAAGTCATCCAGCTGTGGCTCACTCCCATGCCATAAAATAAGGATGTCATCCAGAAACCTAAAGTAAGCTTGGATATATTTATAAAAAGGGGAGTTGAACACAACTTCCTTTCCCCATACTACCAGAATGATGTTAGCAAAAGCTGGAGCACATTCTGCAACCATAGCTACCCCTGTCTTTTGGTGAAAATAGTCACCCTTGAAAAACACAAACTTTTTTAAAAACAAGTCCCTTAAATTTACTGATAACATAAATGTCATTGTTGTCAAAATCATGGGTATCATAAAGTATCCTGATAAATGCTTCTTGGCCTAAACCATGAGGAATAACAGAAAATAAATAGACAACATTAACAGTGACAAATAAAACTTCATTGTCAAAAACAAGATTTTTTTAATTTGTCAAGAAGGTGCCAAGAATCACATAGTAAATGCTCTTGACTGGAAATAATGTATTTATGTTTCACATCAATAAAGGCTGCTAAAAATGTCAGTTTTTGATAGATGTGATGCTACAATATGTCCCAATGTGGGTGAGTAGTACTTTTGCAGATCTTGGGTATATCAAATATTAGGGTATCAATGGGTAATCAACATTAACAAAATCAAAAGTCTCACCCATAATGAAACCTTAATTCAATGTGTCAATAAGCTGATAATCAATTTTCTTGTAAAAAATATTCACTTTATTTTTGGATACCCTCCTATACACCTCTTTTTCATTAAGGATATCAAACATTTTAGCAAAATAATTCAAATGGTCGATCAGTACCACCCCCCCATCCCATTTCATGACCCAGATACTTCTGTCTGTCATATTACTTCTCAGCACCACTCATTCTATGAACATATGAACCTAGTCATCTCTTATCAAATTATCCAAAAATGCCCCATTGCCTCTGTGACTGATGAGGTTTCTGATTTTGTCACCACACACATTCTCATAGGTGGAAAACATGGGATGAGAAGGAGAAAAAAACACTTTTTTATTTAAAGCCTTGTCTTTTTTTCCATGCCTTATTTGGTCATCTTCCAAATACATCCTCAAATTTAATTTGTGAGTGAACAATTTTAAATTAACCTTACTTTTCACCACATCACTGGTTATGGTTATGGTGTTTCTGTACTGTGGATGGGTTCATGTGCAATACTGAAAGACAATCATATTAAGATGAACAGGGTTGACAGGTCATGTATTTTACATGTTATTTAATATTCTTTTTAAACTGTGATGTCTGTGTGAAAGTGAATGCTAAAATGACCATGACAATGTCAACAACCTATTATTCATCAGTTATCCTATATTCTTTTACAGGGGTAGTATGCTGTTAAAGCTCTTTGTAAGTACTAAAGGAGCATGCTGTCATTTGGAGAATCCAGTGCACATTGTGCATGATTAAAGTTATAAAAGGTTTATTGCAATCAGAATGTGCATGGACAGACTTATTTTTTTTTCTGTTTTACAAATTTTATCAATATCCTTAATGTGTTTGCAACATTGGACATATGGATTACACACAGGACTTTATTGCTTAACAATCCATACAACCTATTTTTTGAGGTTATCGTAGTGTTTCTGATAGACCTCAGTTCACCAAATTAATTGCCAAAGTTTTTAATGAAGATGACGTTAACTAGTTTGCACTGATTTTGATGACTGGATGGTTTTCTCCTGTACTTCTGAGAAAAATTAAATCATTTTATTTCTTTCCTATTTTTAATGTTAGAACATATTTGATCATAACAATACTGTAGTAATAGTTAACAGACCACCATCCCACTATCACTATACCACACTGTAAAATCCAACCTATCAGCATGATGGCATCATATAGGAGACCAGATCCCCTCCCAATTTAATACCTTGCAGTGCTGAGATATTGCTTTAAATGGAGTACCAAAATGCCCAGACTGTCTAATGAGAGTATCTAATCTTCTGTGTTAATGAAATCTATGTTAATGACTGCAGTCAGTACATCCAAGAAGCAGGGCATAGGGTTTGGGCCACTATCCCATCAGGAATTTTGGCCTATTAAAAAAATGAAAGTGAGCTGTTCCCAGATGAGTTCAAGAGATGGCTTGCACTACACACAACCATACACAAACATCATCCCAGACACACCTCTTGATTCTGGAAGTCTTCAATACAGCTCCACTGTAACACTGACAATGATACACTTAGTTCTACATACAAGTTGATCTTCTGCCTTACCAAATAACTAGCTCTGCATACTGGTTGATATTCTGCTTCACCACAAAGCTAAGTCATTTCCATGGTCTTCTTCACTCATTAAGTGTTTTTCATTAATGAGACTCACTGAAGTACAATGCAAAGTACAAGATGAGCCCCATTCCCCCTTTTGGAGCTGGGCTTGGGGGTCCACCAGCTCCCATTAACAAATACTGTATGAGTACTGGATGAGCACTATCTCTTATACTCAGGTGTGAAGAAACATTGGCAGTTTGGTGGGTTACTCCACATACCCAGTTCATTTGGAATCTGACCCATTTTTGTTTCATTATTACTTGTCAGGAAAGAATTATGGTAGGACTTGTTAGCTGTAAACTAAGTCATGCATTTTGGTAAATCATTTTAGATAACATTTCAGTTCTGGCATTGGGATCTTCTCACTATATTTTTTCACTCTCAGCTGCATCTGTCTTTGCACAAGTTTTTCTCCCTCTCAGACACTACATGTGTTATTGTGGGGAAGAATAATTGAAAGATGCACAACAGAGAAAAAAGAGTGGAGGAAAAGTTCAAGCCTACTTTAATACAAGAACATAAACCATCAAGACTGAAGAAATGTGTGCAGAAGATCCACATCAGAAATGCAGCCTCACTGACATCTTGTGTACACTGCAGCTAATGACCTTAGATAGGACCAATCTTCTCCAGAAAGGAAAGTGAAGAAGTTTGAACAGAAAAAAAAGAAAAGAAAATTAAAACACAGTTAATAGTGTGCAATGGGGGGTTTAAATGTGGATTTTTCTGCGTGGACATTTTATCTCATTTAGTTGATTATGGCACAGTTTATTTTTCTCTAGAGGTTGTTACAATTTTAATAAAGATGTGGTCTGTCCATTTTTAGAATAAGTGGAATATACATATGTATACACACACACACACACACACACATACACACATATATATATATATATATATATATATATATATATATATATATATATATATATAAATATATATATATATATATATATATATATATATATATATATATAACTTGGTAGATTTGGAATTGCCTGCCCCTGCTGTAATTCTGATTTTGGTCACTCTTCCCAGTCCAATATCATTTGATCACTCATCCTAGTGCAATGAGATCATTAGGTTAGGAAAACCCTCTTGCTCCTTTGACTTTGTACACTCCTCCCTGTCCTATCTCATCAGCTCAATGTACTGAGTAAAGAGAGAGCATTTCTGAAGGCCAACCGCCTTAGTTCTCTAATCTTGAGCTATCTTCTGTTTTCTCCCTCTCCACTTATAGAAAAATTACAATTTATTCAGCTGCTTTTACTGTAATTGTGTTCTTCATACTATATTATCTTATTTTTTCTGTATGCTCTTAAGTGTTCAAGTGCTTTTATTCTGCTGCATTTATTACTGCTTGTTAATACCCTGATTAAATGTATCTGTTATTCTATCCATCTTAGCTTTAGCTTCATAAGTTCATACTAGGCTATCTGCCCTAGGGCATTTATAAGCCTAGCCAGAGTGTGTTTGGCTTTCGCCACCCATTTTAAATTAATTTTGCTATGCCTTTTTTTGAGGTTAGTATACTGTGCCTCTGTCTAACAGTGACACAGAAGTGATAGCCGGGGTAAACCTACGATCTCCCATCCACTCATCAAGATTCCTCTTGAAGAGAGTCAATGTGGGACTCTGCCTAACCTGGACTGGGATTTTATTCCAGAGTGAAGGGAGCCTCTGGGTTATGAATCTGTCCCTCCAGCATGTCCTATTTATTTCAGTGCTGAGGTTCAAGTCTCGGTAGCGTAGCTCGATGGGATTTGGATTTTCTGAGGTGCAGCATGTCCATTAATTCGGGTTGGACATGGCTTTATACGTCAGGCAGAGATCGCCTCTGAGCAGGCGGTATGCCACTGAGTAGAGCTGGAGTTTCTTTAACCGGGCAGCATATGACATCTGTTTGAGCCCTTTGATCCTCTTGGTGAGGTACTTTTGGGGTCTTTCCAGTTGCTGCAGGTGTCTGGTAAGGTACATCCCAAAAGGGGCATTGTACTCAATTATGGGCCTGATGAGGGATGAGTAAAGAGGTACGATGACCTCCCCTGATCTAGATGTGAATCCCTTCATGATTAGGTGTGCTATATAAAATGTTTTTCTAACCACTTTGGCCACGTGGTTGTCAAATGAGAGATTGCTATCAACTTGGGTCCCCAGGTCCCAATGACTTCTTCTGTACTTAATGGATTACCACCTATGTGGTAATTTGTGGGCACTTTGTTTTTGCCAAAGGGGATGACTATACACTTTTTGGCATTTAGATTGAGGCCATGGCTCTGGCACCAGTTGTCTGTTTCTATGAGGCCCTTTTGGAGGATGCTTGTGTCGGCTGGAGAGTTGATTATGGCGCCCAGTTTGCAGTCATCTGCGAACATGGTCAGCCACAGTCCTTCCGTGCTGGCCTGTACCACTGAGAAATATATACCGAACAAGAGAGGTCCCAGGACTGAGCCTTGTGGGACGCCACTTGTAACTGGTTTGGAGTCTGACATGGCTCCAGCAATTCTAGCCATGTGGGTTCTGTCCTTGAGCCAGTTTGCAACCCATCTAGTGACATAGGGGTTTATATTTAAGCTGGTGAGCTTATCTATAATGCCCGAGTGGGGTATTGTATAGAAGGCTTTTATGCAGGTCCAGGTAGGCTGTGTGGACCACCTTCCCTCGCCAATGGCCTTGGTGACTGTTTCAAAGAAATCAACCAGGTTTAAGAGGCAGGATCTGCCCTTAACAAAGCCAAACTGGGTAGGATCCAGTGTCTGTAGGTCCCCAATATCTTTATTTATGAGGTCCATGATGATCCTTTCCATGGATTTGCAGACCAAGCTAGTCAGGCTTATGGGGCGATAGTTTCCAGGATCCATTGAGGCACCACCTTTGTGGAGAGGGACCACTGTTGCTGTACGCCACTCTTTGGGTACATATCCTGTAGTAAGGCTAAGACTGAACAGTAGTTTTATGTTTGGGTTTAGCTCTTCTTGGAGTTCATGTAGGACGCAGCCCAGGACACCATCTGGTCCCATTGATGCTGTGTTTTTGCTTTGGAGGGCGGCTCTTACCTGAGCATCTGAGATGTCAGGGGCAGCACTCTGTTGGGATAGATATTCGCCCTTTTGGGGGAGAGGGGGAGAAGTTTGCACTGAACCTGTCAGCAAGGATGTTGGCAATGTCTGTGGGATCGGTGTATTTTTTGTCATTTTGGACTAATTCTGAGCATATCTGGGAATTCCACACCAGGTTCCTAAGATAACTAAAGAAAGCCTTGCGATTATCCTTAGTGTCCTGTGCAATTTTTCTCTCGAAGCTGGCCTTAGACGATTTTATGAGTGCCCATAGTTTTTGCTAATACTGATCAGAGATGCCTTCCCTTTTTGGGATTTTGCTCTATCATGTAGTAGCTTCCTCCTTCTGTTGTATAGTTTGTTTATGGCTGGGGTCCACCAGACAAGACGCCTGCCTTTGGAGGATTGGGTCTTGGTTTTATTTGGGATTGCATGATCCATGCATTCCTGAAGGTGTTCATAGAATGCGTTTATAAAGGATTCTGCAGTCTGGGCCGTATTTTCCACAGGCCCGGGGGCTTTGAAGGATTTCACCTCGGTTTTGAGGCATGTGAAATTTGCTTTAGAGAAGTTTTTCACTGTGGTTTTCCAGGCAGGGGGTGGGGTCGGGATGTGAATATCCAGTGAGATTACTTTATGGTCTGATCTTACCAGTGAGGGATACACTTCTAGTCTGGAGCATAGTGTCCCCATGTTGGTGATGATCAGGTCCATAGGTTCATAGGTTCATAGGTTCATACTAGGCTATCTGCCCTAGGGCATTTATAAGCCTAGCCAGAGTGTGTGTGGCTTTCACCACCCCTTAGGATGAGAACACTATACCCATTAGTTTGCTGTGCCTCTGTCCAGCAGTGATACAGAGATGATTCCCGGGGTAAACCTACGATCTCCCATCCACTCGTCAAGATTTCTCTTGAACAGAGTCAGTGAGGGGCTCTGCCTCACATGGACTGGGATTCTGTTCCATAGTATAGGGAGTCTCTGGGTGATGAATCTGTCCCTCCAGCACATCCTATTTATATCCGTGTTGAGGTTTAAGTCTCTTGCTCTCGTGGCTCTGGTGGATTTGGATTTTTTGAGGTGGAGCATGTCCATTAATTCCGGGTTGGATATGGCCTTGTATGTCAGGCACAGATCACCTCTGAGCAGACGGTATGCGACTGAATAGAGCTGGAGTTTCTTCAGTCGGGCATCGTATGACATATGTCTGAGCCCCTTTATCCTTTTGGTGAGGAACTTTTGGGGTCTTTCCAACTGCTGCAGGTGTCTGGTAAGGTACTTTCCGAATGGGGCGTTGTACTCAATCATTGGTCTGATAAGTGAAGAGTACAGGGGTACAATGACCTATCCTGATCTGGATGTGAATCCCTTCATGATCAGGTGGGCAATGTAGAAGGTCTTCCTAACCACTTTGGCAATGTGAGTGTCAAAAGAGAGGTTACTGTCAACTTGGGTCCCCAGGTCCCTGATAACTTCTTCCGTGTTTAATGGATTACCACCTATCTGGTAATTAGGGGTTACCTTGTTTTTCCCAAAGGGTATGACTATACATTTTTTGGCATTTAACTTAAGGCCATGGCTCTGGCACCAGTTATCCATTTCTATGAGACCTTTCTGGAGGATGTCTGTGTCTGATGGAGTGTCAATTATGGTGCCCAGTTTGCAGTCATCTGCAAATCTTTCCCCAAGGCCCACCAAAAAAAAAAACCCCCCTATTGGGGGGTTTTGGCCTGGGCCCAACCCCCCTACAGGGTTTCTCATTAAGCTACAAATTTTTTGCATTTGGCCCTTTAACTACAAAGTGTCTGGTGTTTTAAATAATTAATTGCTGACAGCTGTGAATTTGTATAAATGAAATTTTCGTAACAGGGGAAGTTGTTAGTCTGAGGAAGTTCGACACTGTTGGAACGAAAACGCCATGTTTAGTGTTTCTAACGTGACTTTGTTTACAGGCTGCAAACAGCTTTGCATTTTAAACTGACTCTCATCTCTCTTGAATTGGATTTCTACTATTTCCTGTATCTCCAGCACCTCACGTTTCGTGGTTTGTCAACTTCAGCATTCACAGTGTTTCACTTAGTTCCTGGTTCTACAATACTAGCAGTGAATAGTTACACAGACCCCTATCCCACTATCACTATACCACACTGTAAAATCCAACCTATCAGCATGATGGCATCATATAGAGACCAGATCCCTCCCAATTTAATACCTTGCAGTGCTGGGAGATATTAGCTTTAAATGGAGTACCACAAAATGCCCAGACTGTCTAATGAGAGTATTCTAATCTTCTGTGTTAATGAAATCTATGTTAATGACTGCAGTCAGTACATCCATAGGAAGGCTGGTGGGCATAGGGTTTGGGCCACTATCCCATCAGGAATTTTGCCTATTAAAAAAAATGAAAGTATGAGCTGTTCCCCAGATGAGTTCAAGAGACATGGCACTACACAACCATACACACAAACATCATCCCAGGCACACTTCTCTTTGATTTCTGGAAGTCTTCAATACAGCTCCACTTGGGTAAGACTGACAATGATACACTTAGTTCTACATACAGTTGATCTTCTGCCTTACCAAGTAATTTTAGCTCTGCATACTGGTTGGATATCTCTGCTTCTACCACAAAGCTAAGTCATTTCCATGGTCTTCTTCACTCATTAAGTGTTTTTCATTAATGAGACTCACTGAGAAGTACAATGCAGTAAGCACAAGATGAGCCCATTATCCCTTTTGGAGCTGGGCATGGGTCCACCGGCTCCCATTAACAAATACTGTATGAGTACTGGAGGAGCACTATCTTTTATACTCAGGTGTGAAGAAACATTGGCAGTTTGGTGGGTTACTCCACATACCCAGTTCATTTGGAATCTGACCCATTTTTGTTTCATTATTACTTGTCAGGAAAGAATTATGGTAGGACTTGTTAGCTGTAAACTAAGTCATGCATTTTGGTAAATCATTTTAGATAACATTTCAGTTCTGGCATTGGGATCTTCTGACTATATTTTTTCACTCTCAGCTGCATCTGTCTTTGTACAAGTTTTTCTCCTTCTCAGACACACACCTGAGTGCTGCTACATGTGTTATTGTGGGAAGAATAATTGAAAGATGCACAACAGAGAAAAAAGAGTGGAGGAAAAGTTCAAGCCTACTTTAATAGAAGAACATAAACCATCAAGACCGAAGAAATGTGTGCAGAAGATCCACATCAGAAATGCAGCCTCACTGACATCTTGTGTACACTGCAGCTAATGACCTTAGATAGGACCAATCTTGTCCAGAAAGGAAAGTGAAGAAGTTTTAACAGAAAAAAAATAAAAGAAAATTAAAACACAGTTAATAGTGTGCAATAGGGGGTTTAAATGCGGATTTTTCTGCGTGGACATTTTATCTCCTTTAGTTGATTATGGCACAGTTTATTTTTCAATAGAGGTTGATACAATTTTAGTAAAGATGTGGTCTGTCCATTTTTAGAATAAGTGGAATATACATACGTATACACACACACACATATATATATATATATATATATATATATATATATATATATATGGGTTCACTTTATAACATCAAAATACTGAAATATCGAATTTCAGTATCTCAAAGCTATAAAGTCGAATGTTTAAAATAGCGAACGTTCATAATCGCGAATTTGATGTATATCAAAAATATGTCGAATTCGTGGTTATGAAGTTGCGCTACGTAATGTCCGGGTTTGTGTTTTGTTGGTGCGCGGTGCCGTGTTTGGATGTAGGTGTTATGTCAGGTAAGTGAGTGTTTTGTAAGGGTTTTGAGTGGGAGTTAGAGTGTGTGTGAGGGATTGGAGAATGTGTGTGTGTGAGTGAGCTTTTGTGTTGTGTTTGTGCGATCTCGGAGTTAGTATATATAAGTAGGGGGGTGTGGGGGGGGTGCAGGTGTGAGTTGTGTATGTGTTTTGTTTTTTTTGCTTATGTTGTGATGTGGGTGTTGTGTTGTATGTTTAGTGTAGTGTGTACGGTGTTTTCCGTTATGTGGTTTCGCGTTTTTGTTTGTCGGTGTTTTGTGGATTCGGTTTTATAGTCTCGAGGTACTGAAATCTGATATTTCAGCATTTCGAGGTTATAAAGTGAATCCACATATATATATATATATATATATATATATATATATATATATATATATATAGATATATATATATAGATATAGATAGATATATATATAGATATAGATATATATAAATATATATATATATATATATATATATATATATATATATATATATATATATATAAACTGGGTAGATTTGGAATTGCCTGCCCCTGCTGTAAATCTGATTTTGGTCACTCCTCCCAGTCAATCTCATTTGATCACTCATCCTAGTGCAATGAGATCATTAGGGTAGGAATACCCTCTTGCTCCTTTGACTTTGCACACTCCTCCCTGTCCTATCTCATCAGCTCAATGTACTGAGTAAAGAGAGAGCATTTGGGAAGGCCACCCGCCTTAGTTCCCTAATCTTGAACTATCTTCTGTTTCCTCCCTCTCCACTTATAGAAAAATTACACTTTATTCAGCTGCTTTTACTGTAATTGTGTTCTTCATACTATGAAGAACACAAAATCCACTGGAGGCACCACACGGAGATGATAACTGTTGTAAAAAGCTTCTTTATTTGGAACAGGAACACACAAGCGCTTTCACGTAGCTATACTACGCTTCTTCAGGTGTAATAAAACATTAGTATGAACAGCTTTTTATACAAAGCATTTTGGCGCTCAAACTAACCAATTAAACACTGATTGAATGATTACTAGCAATCAGGCTTGGCTAGTTTAAAGAAACAATGTAAAAACTTATAAAAATTCAATAACAAAATTTAAAAAGAAATAACATAAATGGCAAAGAAATTTGCCTTAAACAACCTGTACTGTATGAATGAAACAAAACCACCTATCGAGCTGATGGTACAAACCAGCTGGCGTACAATGCTAACTTCACTGCAAAACTGTGGAGAATCATGACCAGAGTACAAAACACAAAACATAAATCATAAAAGTGAAAACAGTGTTTTCTAAGTAAAAGTGTACAGTGCATCTGTTCACAAATGCAACTGAAGTAAAAGCGCCAACTCAATTATTGAGGTCGCTCAACCGAACACATAACCTCCGGTTGGTAAACAGACCCTGTCCATAAACAGACCAAATATACAATGTGATGTAGAAAAGATCTGCTGCTCAAGCAATACTGTTAGGTGGTATATCCCATATAATAAATAACAATCTAAAGCCAATAAGCAGCAAAGTGTTGCTGCTGTTAAGAGTGCAAAACATAATTAAACTGGAGCGTTTGGTAACGTGTTTATAACCAACGCAACAACACGGTATCAAACAATACTGGTCTTAGCCACAACTGCATAAGTGCCCCGAACTTGCCTCATACCTCCGATGAAAAGCGCCAATGACATTCAAAAAATCCACAGGAATAAAATCAATCCATAGCGACCACAAGCAAGAAAGTGTCGCTCACACTATCTGAACCAGGAGAGTTTACGAATACAACCACAACAACAATGTCAGTCCGAGAGTAAAAATTGTCCTACTAGCAACACCAGCTGGCAGACATGGAAGCACAATCTGGCAACCAAGTAGTAGCATACAAAAGTACTGCTGGTTTCGGTCAAGCCTGATAAAGGACTACCACCTCTGACATCATAAGCCTACAGACCCTTAATAGGAAATTGTCAAAAAATAAACTGAAACCGAGAGTATAAGAAAGTATATGGCAGAAATAGCAATCAAAATGCAGACAACTGCCCAATCGCCTCTGCTGGTATTAGGCATTTAAATGTTTCAATGAACCACCAAAAAAATTGGCACAAGAAACCCGACAAGTACAGAATCTATCTGGAGTCAGCACCTTAGCAACACTTAAAAATACACAAAATCTAACCAGGAGATGCAAATAACTAATGCTGCAAGGTAGAAAATGAGCAATAAAAATGAAATATTTATAAAAAATAATAAGATGCTAAACTAAACTGATACGGATCTCAAGATCCTATAAAGTATCTAAATAAGTTAAAAATTAAAAAATTAGGAAACACAGCTCTAATGGTATCATGTCATGCAATAAAAATCAAAACGGCGGACATGAGCCAAAGACCAGCATGGCATATACATAATAACGCTGATCAAAAATAACAGAAAATGTTGTATATGAAACTGGGTATCTACCCAGTCAGGAGGTAAAACCAACATCAAGAACAAGAAACGGCTCATATATAAGACCACCTTCAAAATCAAGGAACAACTCCTGAATATAAGTATTCTCCAAAGTATCAGACTGCACTGTTCCCTCATACCTTGTGGGAACCTTGACTCTAGAACACCTACTAAATACTAACAGCACTCTAATGAAAATCAGTCTGAAACAGACTGATAATGTACCTATAAAAGCCTGGAACAGGGCAAAATAGATAAGAAACATAGGCAATGAAGGACTCTATGAAACCATGACTGAAAGAGGTGAACCTGATGGAAAAACACGTAAAAAACACATAAAAACAAAACTAGGTGACATAAGCAAAGCTTGAACAATCAAAGCAGAACCGCTAATGTCACAACTTCCTATTATTAAGGACAGGTTTAACTGAAACATATTGATTAATACCTGGATGTAAATGTGCTTTTAAGGTGAAAATCCATTTAAGTTCCCTCACAGCCAGTTGGTTCATATTGTCTCCTTCCCTGTTATTAACTGCCAACAGTTCCAAAACCAAAAATTTAAAACTATGTACATTATATTCCAGGATGTGCTTAGCTAAGGCATTACTTTCATTGCCTTTCCTGATGTCATAGTAATGGTTGTAGATCCTATCACGAAGCCTTCTCTTCGTGAGGCCTACATAAAATGCTTGGCAGGAATCACAAATGGCCAAATAAATGAGGTTGGTGCTGTTACAGTCACTATGAAATCTAGGCGTGAACAAAAACGAGCCATCTGGATGTAGAAAACAGACATTATTAGAAATATGCGGGCACATATGACAGTGTCCACATGGAAAAGTCCCCTGGGGATCACTACGGTGGCTATTAAACAGAGGGCTCTGCTCTAAGCATAGGGTTTGTTTTAAGTTATTACATGTTTTGTAACTAAACCTTGGGTGAGTCCCCACGATTTTTCTGGTTAGTGGATCTGCAACCAAAACATTCCAGTTTCGGCTAATAATTTTATTGTGTTCAACAACGTCACTGGTATACTTAGTGACATAAGTAAGCCTATCACCATACTTATAGTTGTTAGATGCAGGAAAAAAAGAAGAACTATTCCTGACTGGGGCAGAATCAACTGTCCTACCAAATACTTTCATGATAACTTCCTGCTTGCAGTCATCTAATAACTTAGGAGGATATCCTCTTTCTCTGAACAAACCTTCAAGTATGTTCAACTCTGAGGCCAGGTCACTCTTATCACTACAAATTCTACAGATTTGATACATTTGGCTTTAAACAATCCCTTTAAAAGTGAACCTGGGATGCATACTCTCGAACCGTAACAGAGTATTCCTCCAGGTGGATTTCCTGTCCTGTGGATTTTGGTCACTCCTCCCAGTCAATCTCATTTGATCACTCATCCTAGTGCAATGAGATCATTAGGGTAGGAATACCCTCTTGCTCCTTTGACTTTGCACACTCCTCCCTGTCCTATCTCATCAGCTCAATGAACTGAGTAAAGAGAGAGCATTTGGGAAGGCCACCCGCCTTAGTTCCCTAATCTTGAACCATCTTCTGTTTCCTCCCTCTCCACTTATAGAAAAATTACACTTTATTCAGCTGCTTTTACTGTAATTGTGTTCTTCATACTATATTATCTTATTTTTGCTGTGTGCTCTTAAGTGTTCAAGTGCTTTTATTCTGCTGCATTTATTACTGCTTGTTAATACCCTGATTAAATGTATCTGTTATTCTATCCATCTTAGCTTTGGTGTTAGCACTTGTGCTTCAAGCCAGTTACTTTACATTTAAGAAGGTTCTTGTGGTCTACACTCTTGTGGACAAACCCTTATCAAAACCTTCAGTCCATAAGTCCACCCAAACATTCAGCACACTATGTCTGGAAAATTCCCATCAGTCTCTCCTGCCACCCTGGTCAACATGGGCGTACCGAGGCAGTGCAGCTACTGCCTCATGTTTACTGACAACCCACTTCTCCTAGCACATAATTCCTCCACCTGTGAAAAATGCATGCACATCAGTAACCTGGAGTTCATGCTCTCTCACACTACAGTCAGTACTCCTGACAAAGAGGAGTTTGCCAACACAAACACCACATCACTCATATCACATAGCCAAGCACAACACAAAAAATACATGTATACAAAGGTCCTCAATAAAAACTTGCCTAAACAGCAGAGACCTCCAAAACACACACACAAACGTTCCACACACAACACCAAACACATCACACACAGCAGAAAATACACCAGTGTCTCACAAAAACAGCCCATAAGGCAAAACAATAAACCATCACAGCCCACAAGACATAACAATGAATCAAACATACTAGTCATTGGTGACTCAATTGTGAGACACACTGATGTCCCCCTCACCATGCTTGGCAAGGAGAAGGTTGCGGTCAGTTTTGGGTGCCAGAATCCACCACATCATGCATGCACTTAAGTATCTCCACATCAATTACAAGTTCATAGGTTCATAGATGTGTACTAGGCTAATGCCCTGGAGCCTTTACAAGCCCAGCCCGTAGATGTGCCTTGGCATCATGCCGCCCAACATTAGTTACCAGTGCCTCTATCAAACAGAGCCACTGGACTGATCCCTGGAGTGAACTTTCTATTTCCCATCCACTCAAGATTTCTCTTGAAGAGGGCCAGTGAGGTGCTCTGCTTGACGTGTATGGGGCGTTTATTCCAGAGCATGGATAGTCTCTGAGTTATGAACCTGTCCCTCTAGCATGTTCTGTTGATTGTGGTAATGAGGTTGAGGTCCCTGGAGCATGTGGTACAGAGGGATTGGGATTTCTTTAGATGTAGCATTTCTAACAGAGCTGGGTCAGACATGGCTTTGTAAGTCAAGCAGAAATCATCTCTTAGTAGACAATATAAGACAGAAAATAGCTGCAGTTTTTTGAGTCTGTCCATGAAGGACAAGTATTTAAGGCCTAGGATTCTCTTTGTGAGGTTCTTTTGTGGCCTCTCTAGCTGTTGAAGTTGTCTAGTGAAGTACATGCCAAATGGGCATTATAGTCAATGATTTGTTTAATGATGGAAGAGTAGAGAGATATGATGACCTCTTTCTTCCTGGATGCAAAACTCTTGGTGATGAGATGTGGGACATAGAAAGACTTTCTAACTACAGTGGCAATGTGGTGGTCGAAGAAGAGGTTGCTATCAACCTGTGTCCCCAGATCAATTATAAAACCTTCAGTGTTCAATGGGCTCCCATCGATGTGGTAATTTGTGGGAAATTAGTTTTTTTCTGAAGGGGATGACTACGCATTTTTTGGCATTAAACTTAAAGCTATGATTATGACACCAGTCATTTGTTTCAGTGAGGCCTTTCTGTAGGATGTCTGCATCACCTGGGGAGTTAATAACGGCTCCCATCTTGTAGCTGACTGTGAACTTTGTTAGCCAGTGTACATCTGTGTTGGCCTGGACTTACTTAGAAGTAGATGCCAAACAGGAGAGAACCCAGGACTGATCCCTGTGGGACTCCACTCAAGACTGATCAGCAGTCTGACTTGCAGTCTGCTACTTTCACCCTGTGGGTTCTGTGAGCCAATTTGCAACCCATCTAATGATATAGGGGTTGATGCCTAGTTTGGTGAGTTTATCAATAATTCCCGAGTGAGGTATGGTATCAAAAGTCTTGGCCAGGTTGAGGTAGGCTGTGTGAACTGTCTTACCCTCATACACAGCTGTGGTGATTGCCTCAAAGAAGCAAACCAGGTTGAGCAGGCATGAGCTACCTTTAACAAAATTAAATTGCGTGGGTTTGGAGATTCCATATATCTTTGTTAATTAGGTCCATGATGACATGCTCTATAGCCTTACATATCAGACTCATCAGGCTAATGGGATGATATTTCCCAGGTTCTATAGTCACTTCCCCTTTATGTAGAGGGATGACTGCAGCAGTGCGCCATTTGGTAGGGACAAAGCCAGATATGAGGCTATGTGTGAACTAGGCACACAGATGGCTAGTTCACTTTGTAGTTCATGTATAACACAGCCAGGTATATTGTGTGGGTCCCAGGATGTATTCTTTTGTGGAAAAGCTTAGCTTAACCCCGTGCTAAAGTAACTGGAGTGCCAGGCATGTTGGTATCATGTCAAGTCCTTTGGTGGGGGTGTAAAGTTGGTGTAAATCTGTCAGCCCAACATTTGACAATATCTGTTGGCTCATTATAGGAATAGCCATTGTGCACTGGCTCAAACCAAATCAAATCTTTGCCATGGAGATTCTTAATATAGCTATAAACCCTTTGCTCTTGTTTTCATATCTGCTCATAATTCTGCCTTCTAGCTGGCTTTACAGGTTTTGATTTGATGAGGGACTTTTGACTTTTTTAATAGGCTAATAAAGGAGTTTTGGACTTTGCAACAGTTCTGTTGTAGTTTATTAATGGCAGGGGACCACCAAATGGGCTTCCTTATTTTGGAGGAGAGCATCTTGGTTCTGCTGGGTATGGCTAGTTCCATGCATTTGTGTACATGCTCATACAGTGCATTGTTGTATGATTTGGCAGTCATGCAACTATTTTCCATAGGCACGAGTGCTGTGAAGTTGGCCACCTCTGTTTTTAGGAACTCAAAGTCAGCTTTGGAGAAGTTTTTCATGGCAGTTACTGTTGCAGGGGGTGTGGGCAAGATGATAATTTCCATGGTGATTAGTTAGTGGTTGGATCTAACCAAGGAGGAGTTGAATATTGGTGTAGAGCAACGGTTGCCCATGTTAGTAATAACCAGGTGAAGGATGTTGCTTCCTCTAGTGGGAGTAAGAATGAGCTGGTCCAGGGCATTGGAACTGATAAATTCCAGGAAGCGTTGGGCCAGTGTATTGGTGCATGAGTAGTTTTCCCAGTTGATGGAGGGGTAGTTGAAGTCACCCAGTATGAGTGTGTTTGGTTGGACCCTAATAGATTCCAGGTTGCTTAGGAATGTGGAGTGAGCATCTTGAGACATGGCTGGGGACCTATAGCAGGCTACGATCTGAATCGCCATCTTACCCAATGTTAGTTGTATGTGAAGTATCTCAGATGCATTATGCTGGGCTCCCAGTCTGGAGGTGTGCATATCCTTTATGAATATGGAGACACCGCTGCCTTTGGAGCTTTGGTCCTTGTTCTGGGGCTGAAAGGTGTGGAATGAGTTATAGCCTGGCAGTGCAGGTGTGCTTTCTGCTGCTTTAAACCAGGTCTCCATTGCAGCAAAAAATGTCAATGTTCTCCATTTTGAGGAGTGCTTTGAGTGAGTGCATCTTGAGATTTAGACTTTTAGCAGTGAGCAGCATGACCCTCAGATTGCATTTATTTATAGTTGTTAGGGTGGTAGATTGGGCTTTGGAGCTCCGCCTAAAAAAGCACTATAGGATGGCAGGAGCCCTAGCCAGTACCCAGAAACCCAGGGGTGACAGATGCTGGCCTTCTCTGCAAAGCATCGAGGTCTGTCAATCATGTTATCCCAAGCAGACAGATACTGGATCCCCTTTGAATGACACCAGAAATTTAGCCAATTGTTAAAGTCAATCATTTTATGCTTCTACTGCGGTTTCATTCTGGGCGACGGTAGGATGCTGCTTGGGGCTAGGGTCATACCTGCCTGGAGCATAACACAAAAAAGCATAGCCAGCAGACAATGGCAAACTGGGGATTTATTAGACTCCTATAAAAATATAGGTGGTCAAAAACAACAAACCGGTTTCAGCTAACACTATTACTTAGCCTTCATCAGTGCAAAGAATGAATGATTTTAAACCCATTTAAATACCATTCATGCATGTTCAACAACCATTGGTTCTTCACAAATTTTCATTTAATCCAGGAGAAAATAATGCACCCAATTTAACTATCCATTTCTTTTCTTTCACATTTAAAAGGCTATGCCAGCCTGCTTTAATAGCCCTATTGCCCAAGATTTTATCTATGACTGTGAATTTAAAGGAAGCACTGGGATGTTTATGGGTATATTTAAATAAAGCATTAGTAAGTTTTTATTCCTGATTTCACTTAGTTGTTCAGAAATATGGATCCTTAAAGGCCTAGATGTCTGACCAACATAGAATGCAGAGCACGTACAGGTAGCTAAATAAACCAGCCAACCAGACCCACAGTTAGCAAAAAAGTGGATATCAAAAACATTGCCTGTATAATGACTAGTGAAATTCTTTGTCTTGCTAACATTCTTACAATGAGTATAGTGGCCACAGGGTACACAGCCTACTAGAGGATCCCCAGTCAACGTTCTTTGACTAAAATTATTGGGGCCTCTGAGAATGTGCTTATAGTGGCTTAGCTGGGAACCAATATTCCTCCCCCTATGAAATGAAAAAAACACCTTTCACCCAAAATTATACAGAGATATTCATCAACCTGTAATATGTTCCAATGTCTTTGCACGCTGTTAAGCAAAAGATCTGTATTTCTGCCATAAGTGGTCACTAGGTGGGTGACTGCCTGATTATTCACTATTTTTTGTTTGCACTGTAAAGTCTCTCATCTGTCCATAGTGGAGTCAGAATTGCTAGCAGTTAGAACATCCCCCATAGCATAACCCATGACCTTAAATCTAGCTATAAGGTCCTGCTTATGATGTTCATAAGTATTGTCCTCTGAACAAATATGTTTAACTCTAAGAAACTGGGAATTTGGTATGTTCCTGCAGACAAGGGGTGGATGATAGCTGGAGGCATGGAGAAGAGAGTTATACTGGGGGCACTTATGATATACCTGTGTCGCTAGGGAATGGTCCTCATTCCTCGTAATTAATACATCCAAAAATGTAATACTCCAGGAATGGTAATTAGATGTAAAATTAATACCCCACTTATTATCATTCAAGTACTCTACAAATTCCCTGAGACATATAACATCCGATCTCCACACCATCCAGAAATCATCCAAAAATCTTCTCCAGATGTCGATTTCATCCAGGTATATATTGTGACTGCTATCATAAATAAAAAAACTCTTCTACATAAGCCATGAACAATTCCACATAAATCGGGGCAAATGATGCCCCCATGGCTGTTCCTTGGGTCTGCCAATAACATTTGTCTTGATAATAGAAGACATTCTTAGTCAATACATGTTTGGCAAGCCCAATGAGAACAGTACTGATACCTGTAGAATAAAGTTCAGACCTGCAACCAATATTCCAGGGCATCAAATCCTGCCCAATGGGGAATACTGGTATATAAAGCGGAGCTATTCAGAATGCTAATTAACCACCCAGATTCTAATTGGGTGTCCGCAATGGTTTGGAGAAGCTCTGTGGTGTCTTGCAACCTGGATCTAACCGACTTAAGTAAGGGTTGTATCCCAGTGCTTCCTTTAAATTCACAGTCATACAAAACATCTTGGTAAAATAAGGCTATCAAACCGGGCTAGCATAGCCTTTTAAATGTGAAAGAAAAGTAATGAATAGTTAAATTGGGTATATTATTTTCACCTGGGTTAAATGAAAGTTTGTGAAGAACCAATGATTGTTGAACATGCATTTACATGAATGGTATTTAAATGTGTTTAAAATCAGTGATTCTTTACACTGATGAAGGCTAAGTAATACTGTTAGCCAAAATCAGTTTGTTGTTTTTGACTACCTATGTTTCTATTGGAGTCTAAAAAATCCACACTTTGCCATTGTCTGCTGGCTTTGCTTTTTTGTATTACACTTTTGGTGTTTTGGAGCCTTGCAGCTGCCGTACATGCAAGAAGTATTTTTACTTTGCATACCTGCCAGGACCACATAATCCGAGAGCTCCACCATGTCTCTTTTCATGTAGTCCAGAGAGGTGCATCTCAGGTCATTCACACCCACATGAACAATGATAGTCATACTTGTACTTCTTGTGGACTGACCTTATTGCATGTGTTATGTGTCAGATTCTGGCACCTGATAAACAGCTGACTGTTACCTTCTACTTTTTCAACCTAGTGAGTGAGACATCCCTGTGCCTCACTATTGAGTCACCTACGACTAGTGTATTGGGCAAGCTGTTTTGCCTTAGGGGCTTAGGTTGAGGGGCACACTGTGTAGGTGAGCTATGTGTCTTGTGGTTTGTGCTGTATTGGGGTGGTCGAGTGTGTTTCTGCCTTGAAGGTCTCCTCTGTTTGGGTAGATTTCTATTGAGAACAATTAAAACTTGTCACTGTCCATGATGGTGTGAATGATTTGAGATATACCTCCCTGGACTATATGAAGAGACATGATTGAACTCTCGGAGTACGTGTTCCAGGCAGGTATGACCATAACCCTAAGCAGCATCCTACCTTCACCAAGAATGATACCCCCACAATACCACAAAAATAATTGACTTCAACAACTGGCTTAGTTTCTGGTGTCATTCCAAGGGGATCCATATTTATCTGCCTGGGATGACATGGTGGACAGGCCTCAATGCTTTGCCAAAGATAGCCTTCCTCTGTCACCACTGGGTTTCCTGATCCTGGCCATGGCTCTCACCTGCCCCATTGTGCCTTTTTTTTAGGCTGTGTCTCAAAGACAAACCTTCTAAAATAAAAGATTTATCAAAAAGCAAATTAAAGGTCATGCTGCTTAACACTAGGAGCCTTAACCTGAAAATTGACTCATTGGATGCTCTCCTTGAACTGGAAGATGCCGGTGTCTGCAGTCACGGAAACTTGGTTCAGGGCGGCAAAGAGCATCCCTGCCATACCAGGCTACAACTCATGCCACACATTCCAACCCCAAAATGAAGTCGAGAATATTAAGGGTGGTGGAGTCTCTATCTTCAGTAAGGACAAGCACACCTCCAGACTGGTTTGCAAGCATGATGAACTGGAACTACTCCAGGTACAACTTGTTAGACATTATGAATATAAGGCTGAAATTAATTCTGTTGTAAATATGCTGAAAGATAAAGCATAGAATGCAAAGTTTGCTTGAATATATGTATAGAGTTTAGCAATGTAAAATGTGCATTCATACTATGTGTATAACAGACAGGCTTCTCTTCACAGCATTAGAAAAAGCCTAACAAAGCAATATTGGAAAGCAAGTATTACATGATTTTCTCATGTTTGCAGAACAAATATCAATTAATAGACATGCTCTATTATAAACTCAGCAATATGTGAAAGCTGTTTCCTCAGATCAATTTCTCAAAAATATGTTTTTTCAATAGCAACAGAACAGATGTTTCCTTTCATACGTCTGTTATTCTGATTGCATGCATTTGTTCATTTTCACATAAGCAGAACTGCTGACAGGACAATAGAAAAGTCTAAAAACAGACATTACATGACTTCCCACAGAAGGCCAAAAAAGATACCAGGAGGAAAAAACAATATCTATGTGCATGACTATAGAGTTGTATATAACAACTGTAGTAATTCAGTTATATGAGAGAGGGAGAGAGAGAGAGAGAGGTATTATGTAGAAGTCATCATTCATATCTGTAATGAAGGAAAACTTTGTTAATATATGTTACAAACTGACAGAAAGAGTATGTGTCATTTGTTATAAAAATACGTTATTTGTAACTATGCTTATAGTGAAATAGCTGCAAAACATATTTCTTTATCAGTGCACGATTTGAAAGGCTTGGTGCTTTAAACAGACTACAGATGGAGTCATGCAAAGCTCTGTGTCTCTGATTCAGCAGTAAACAGCCAGCAAGACTGTGTGTCTTAAGAAGACTTTGGATCCAGCACAGCAAAGAAGCAGCACACACTTAAAATAAATGTTCCCATGGTTACCCTAACGAATGTTCCTAGTCTGTATCCAAAAACAGGGGGAGTGGGTAATGCCTTGTATAAGGTCATTTCTGTAAAAGCACAATAACTAACATTTATGTGAAGTACTTCAGTTTTCTACAGTTTTCTGCAGTTTGTAGCAATACAGTTTCTCAGATGTCTAAATCCGGAGTGAGACTGCAGTGCAGGAAGGTGAGCAGTGCCATAAATTCTCCAAAAAATGTACAATACAAAGTTGTAAGACTGAAACTGCCAGTTTTGCTATACTAACTTCACAAGTAACTACAGAGACTTTTCAACCATCTACAGTAAAGCAGCCTGGTCATCTGCCTCTCTGTTAACTGGTAAGAAAATGTTTCTGTGTTACATACAGTATGAATGCCATGGAGGTAATAATCATAACAGAATGAAATGTTGGTATATACATCATATTAGCAAATGTAAAACCTTATTAGGGCAAGTTGATAGTAAGGCATTATGCAAATGGATTACAATATTTGACTGGTATCTGAAACAAATTCATGTGTGGTATGACAAATGTTTATTGTGTGTACCATGTCATACAATATCAGTGCATGCCATTATCCAAAGGTTAGACTGTACAGACAAACCATTTAATGGTAAAGAACCAGAAAAGGTTAATATGCTTACATTATATTCAGATGTTGGACAGTTATGTTCTGTTACCAGATATGAAAGGTTTATTTCAGAGTTACAACAACAGTCAAATCAGTTATTGACATAAACCCTAGTACATCCTTTTATAAAAGAATTTTGCAAACTTTTAAAAGTCACAGTGAGTTCAGGAAGCTTAGACAAGTTATACATACATTTTTCAAAAGTGCTCCTGAGACATATCAGGCAGACTATGAGGAAACTCTTGAACAGCATTTGCAGCATAAAGAAAATAAATTAGCTAAACTGACAGAGACTGACTTCCTCCATATAACAGCTGAGCTTAAAAAAGAACAGGAAACACAGCTGATTTGTACAAAAGAAACATATTTTATAATATGTTTATGTCTTGAAAATGGTTAAGCATACATGCTAAGATCTGATGTATGGACAAGTCATTCTTAAATGTTTTACTTTCATTCAGTTAAAGCAAGGCATTTATCAGTAGTACAGTAAAGTAGACCATATAACTGCTATTCTAATAGACTAGTCAAAAGGTACACAACAGATTTGGTGTATAAAAATCAAATGAAAATAGTTAATAACAGTAAATATTTAAAGTCACAAGACTGACATGCATGCATTTTCTTTTTATCTGAAGTACAATGCAGAAGAATAAAAGGCAGACAACAGCAAGTATAAATAATATAAATATAAATGTGTTAGTTAAGCTAATATCTATTTGTTTTTTACAATTTTTATAATTGTATAGTAACACCACATCAAACAGTTAAATTTCTGAATTTTAAAAAAGAAATAAAATCACAGATGGTATTAGTCAAACAGTTTTTGTAATATTAATGGTAGGGCAGTAAATAAAAAAAATACTGAAATCCATGTAAGCTAATTGTAAAATAATCTATTTATGTAGTATAATTGCATAGTTATACAAATCACAAATACTTATTATATTTCTAAATGTTTTACAACTGCATTCTAATTTCACACTGTAAGTGTATTAACAGATAATTTAAAGAACAATGCCAAAAAAGTTAACTATAGTTTATAGAGTATAAAATGTGAACTCAGACTTTCCCAGACTGGATAAATAGTTACAGGAAATGTTATAAAAACAAGATCAAAAACAAGACTGATTGCTAGACAAGTGGCTTATATTTTTCTAAACTATTATTTTTATTAAAATATGATTGTTAAATGTTTACATGTAGCACTATTTGATATTTGTAATAAAAAGTCACAATTGTGCAAACATGTTCTTACTAATCAGTTTGCAAGTAAATGTTAAAAGTAAAAAACTCAGGTCCATCAAGTACAGCCAGCAAATGAGCCATAATATACATACAGTTCAAATCAATTATGCAGGAGGGTATAAATACCTACTAATAGCAGTAAACAGCTAAAGTTTTATAAAAATTATCAAATCAGATACAAGTCCATATTGTGTTAGTAACCTAATAAAGTAAATGTATAACCAAAGTATTGGGCTGGTATACATTCTATTCTCACAGCATAAAGCAGATAAACAATACTGCAGTATACTACAGGGGGAGGGGCACTCTCTCAGTTTTACACTGACTGTATAAGCAGTACTGCACAAGGGTCTGCAATAGAGTTACAAGAAGAAATAATATTTAATTTCTTCTTGACAATACTCTTTTAAGGGGGTGAGCAGGTATTAGTGCATACGAAACACTGGTAAACAGATTAAATCTGAAAGTCCAAGATATTTTATGTTAGTTATTACTGTATTGTTTAGTATTAAATTGTATTTGCAACATGTTAAACTGCAAAGCTATACAAGAGATGGGTTTAAAATTGCTTTATTAAAGCCATACAACAGAGAATAAAGATATGCAACAAGCATAAATGTTTCTCATAGCAAGACTGGTCACTATTTTTAATATGTTTTTGGCAAAACAATCTTAGTATAAAAAAGCATTGAATGTTTCTAATTTCTGAGTATGTAGTTTAAAATAACTGGATGTATGCCTTTGGTTCCAATTCCACTAGATATTTCTAAAGAGACATACCCATTTTCCAAGATTTTGCTTAATATTAATGTTATTAAATTTGTAAGATTAGACTAAATGTACTTTACAGTCTTTGTATGTACAAATGCAGAAGAATTCAGTACAAATGATAGTCTTTGTATGTACAAATGCAGAAGAATTCAGTACAAATAAAATTAATGTCTAGCAATGAATATGTGTAGAGAAAAAAATTGGTCCAGGATACCTACTAGATTGAAAAGCATGAATAACAAACAGTCTATAAATTCATACTATACAGGATACACTGTAAAAAGTTCAAACGTAATTTGTCAAGTTGTAATATTATCACTGGTTTTAAGTTGGAGTCGTATTACTGGTTTTTGGACCACCATTTTATCCGTATCAGTATTGGTTATCCCAGTTAAAAAATTATATTAAAATATTGTATTCATACAGCTAATTGACTAATATGTAAATAGCATTCTTCAGTGCATACTTCATTGTCAGCTAAAGTGTATGGGCAGTTTAGAAATGTGATGGTTAAAATGACATTGAAACTGCATATTTTCAGCAGTGTATAAATGCCTGCAGTAGCACATAGCTCTTGTCTTTTATAGATATTAGTCTATTTCTAATCTTTTGATATAAAATTATTAATAAAAATAAAGAGTTAATTCAACAGTTGTAAAGAGTAAATTGAATGGTTATGAGTCATAAATTAAAGTCTGTGATTGCAAAAGAATAAATTAATCAAGTTAAAAAATAAAACTAAGGCAGACACAGCTCATTATTGATTAAATATTTTCACAGAATGGTCTGCAAAAGAAAAAGTTGTTAAATACATTCAGTTTTGGTAGTAGTACTTAATATTATTGTATTAACTGCGTAAAATTGCATTTTGACTTGTATCAAAAGAAGACTAAAGATTTTGTTTCCTAATGTGTTTTCTAATAAAAAAATACATATCAGTATAAAGTGTTTGAGTATGTTTAAAAAAAGAGGGAATTGTTAGAGATTATGAATATAAGGCTGAAATTAATTCTGTTGTAAATATGCTGAAAGATAAAGCATAGAATAAAAAGTTTGCTTGAATATATGTGTACAGTTTAGCAATGTAAAATGGGCATTCATACTATATGTATAACAGGCAGGCTTCTCTTCACAGCATCAGAAAAAGCCTAACAAAGCAATACTGGAAAGCAAGTATTACATGACTTTCTCATGTTTGCAGAACAAATATCTATTAATAGACATGCTATGTTATAAACTCAGCAATACAAGAAAGCTGTTTCCTCAGATCAGTTTCTCAAAAATATGTTTTTTTCAATAGCAACAGAACAGTTGTTTCCTTTCATACTTCTGTTATTCTGATTGTGTGCATTTGTGCATTTTCACATCAGCAGAACTTCTGACAGGACAGTAGGAAAGTCTAAAAACAGACATTACGTGACTTCCCACAGAAGGCCAAAAAAGATGCCAAGAGGAAAAAACAATATCTATGTGCGTGACTAGAGTTCTATATAACAACTGTAGTAATTCAGTTATATGAGAGAGGGAGAGAGAGAGAGAGGTATAATGTAGAAGTCATCATTCGTATCTGTAATGAAGGAAAACTTTGTAAATATATGCTACAAACTGACAGAAAGAGTACGTGTCATTTGTTATAAAAATACATTATCTGTAACAATGCTTATAGTGAAATAGCTGCAAAATATATTTCTTTATCAGTGCACAATTTGAAAGGCTTGGTGCTTTAAACAGACTACAGATGGAGTCATGCAAAGCTCTGTGTCTCTGATTCAGCAGTAAACAGCCAGCAAGTTTGTGTGTCTTAAGAAGACTTTGGATCCAGCACAGCAAAAAGCAGCTAGATACATAAAATACATTGTTCACAATTGACAGCTGGCAAGATACCCATCCAAGTTATAGCTACCTATAGACCCCCCTTCATGACTCAGGATACCCACTCCTCTTACTTGGATCTACTTGACTCCATCAAGATACCCCCAACACCATGATCCTTGGTGACTTCAACTACCCCACCATAGACTGGACAAATTATTCTTGTACTAATGCACTCTCTCAATGATTCCTTGACTTCTTCAATTCAAATGCACTAGACCAGCTTCTCTCATCCCCCACAAGGGGAGATAACATTCTGGACTTGGTTCTTACCAACATGGTTGACCACTGCACCACTGCCATACTATGTTCTTCTCTGGTGAGATCATATCATTGGACTGTCTTATTCAAAATTTCTCTCCAGCCCAATTCCTACCAGCCATAATCAAGCTAAAAAAACTTCTCAAAAGCCGACTACAACCTTCTAATGGAGGGTATCTGTACCTCCTCACCATTAACCCCCCCTTAGAGAATGCAGACAGCTATGCTGAACAGTACGCCAATGCAATATACAAGCACCTTTATAACTGCATGGACTCAGCCATACTCAATAGAAATAAAACCTGCTCCTCAAGAAAACACAAACCTGTTTGGTGGACATCCTCTCTCAACAGGCTTTACAACAAAACGAAGAAACTGCTTTCCAAAGGTAAAAAGGGAACACATTCTAAATTGGAAAACCTCCCTCCTTAGCCTCAACAAGCAAATTAGATCACTAGTGAAAACCTCCAAGGCCAATTATGAATCAAAACTAGCATCAAAAACAAAGGGAAACTATAAAGTCTTCTTCAGTTATGTCAGGAACCTCTGTGGCAAAGCTCAGGTTTGTCACAAATTAGAAAGTAACATTATCACTTACACTGATCCTGCTGACTTAGCCAACCTGCTAGCAGATAGGTTCAGTGCAAACTTTACCCCCTGTCACCCCAAAGGTCCTTTTGATATCCCTGATACTTGTTCCGTACCTCGCAACTCCATAGATCATGTTGCTGGCCCTATCCAAGGCAAAGAACACAGCTTCCATGGGACCTGCTAATATCCCAGGATGTATTCTGCACCTTCTTCAGCAAGAACTGGCTTCACCATTGAGCACCCCATTCAACCAGATCCTAAGTACAGGCTTCATTCCAGCAGAGTGGAGAACTGCCATTGTCAACCCCTTGCACAAAGGTGGCACCACTACTGACCCCATTAGCTTGATGAGTCTGATCTGTAAAGCCATGGAGCATATTATTATGGATCTCATGAACAAGGACATAGGCAATCTCCAAGCACTTGACCCCACCCAGTTTGGATTCATCAAGGGGAGATCTTGCTGTTGAGCCTGGTTGACTTCTATAACTGGCACCAAGGCCCTGGGTGAGGGAAAGTCAGTGCATACAGCTTATCTTGACTTGGCCTAGTTCTTTGACACAATCCCTTACTCGGGCATCATTGAAAAGCTAACACAACTTGGCATAAATCCCGATCTCATCAGGTGGGTGGCCAACTGGCTCATTGACAGGATCCTCAAAGTCAAAATAGGCACCTCCACCTCCAATAGCAGACCTGACACTAATGGAGTTCCTCAGGGATCTTTCTTGGGACCCCTACTGTTTGGCATCTATTTCTCTGAGGTCCAGGCAAAGACAAAAGGCCTGTGGCTGATCAAGTTTACAGATGACTATAATTTGGGTGCTGTCATTGACTCTGCAAATGATGTTAAGATACTGCAAGAGGGTTTCACAGCAACTAATGACTGGTGCAAAGTCATGGTCTCATGCTAAATGCAAAAAAAGTATCATCATACCGTTCGGTAAAAACACGACCCATACCGATTACCACATCAATGGCAATCCCCTATCCACACAACCTGTGGTGAGAGACCTGGGCACTCAGGTTGACAACAGCCTCACATTCAACCATCATGTAGTGGCAGTGGTCATAAAAGCCTTTTACTTGGTTCATCTCATAATTAAAAGGATTGCACCCAGAAAAAAGGAGGTTATTACCTCTCTATGCTCCTCCCTTATTAGACCAATAATTGAGTATAATGCTCCATTTGGGATGTACCTCTCCAAACATCTGCATCAACTTGAAAGGCCACTGAAATACCTCACAAAGAGAATCTATGGCCTCCAGCCCCTCAAATATGCAGACAGGCTCAAATCATTATCACTCTACTCAGTATCATACAGATTGCACAGGGGTGATTTGTGTCTCACCTACAAGACAATCTTAGACCCTGCCCTGCTAGAGATGCTCCATATCCGTAAGTGTAACTCCTTACGTTCTACCCACTCAAAAGGCCTGACTCTAATATGCAACATCAACAAAACCTGCTGGAGAGACAGGTTTGTCTCCTGGAAGCTGCCCCGAATCTGGAATAGACTTCCCATGCACATCAAACAGAGCACATTGCTGACCCTCTTCAAGAGCAACCTTGATAAGTGGATGGGAAAGCACAAATTTGTCCCAGGGGTTCCCTTTGTGTCACTCATTAACAGGGGTGACAGATGCTTCTGGAGGTTTCTTTATGGGATAAACTCTTGGCTAGGGTTGTAAGGGCCCCAGGGCCATTAGCTTAGGAACCTCCTATGATTCTATGCTATATATATATATATATATATATATATATATATATATATATATATATATATATATATATATAGATATATATGTATATTATAACATTTCTTCTAAAAGTGGACACATAAATCTGGTCTTTAAATAAACAAATATACATACAAACAAATACACAGTCACTGCCCCAGTTCAGAGCCAGCATTAAGCCTTTATCACATCAATTTCAGGGATTCGGATCTTATCTTACTTTCTCACATAAGCCTGGTACACTAAGTAGAAAGTCACATAGAGTGTTATATTACAGATAGTGGTGTGTGCTACTCATGTACATGATGAAAGTGTAGTTATATTTCTTCCTCTGCTGATATTGGATTGAGGCTGCTATAGCAATGATGTATGCCAGACAACAATTGAAAATCAAAGCAAAGAAAAGAAAAGAAAATGTGAGCGTTTTGACTTCCTAATTCCTTAAAAAGTAAACTAATCATACACAGTCAACACAAACTCTGGATTGTTTATTTGTAAAAAATAAAAAAGTTGGTCCTGGACGTTTACAAAATAATAATACACAACTTGGGGGAATGACACTTACTTTGCATCACTATTTCTATAGTTATTTGATGCAATATGTTTGCACTTGAAAACTCCTTAGCATACCAATTCTAGTTTTTTTTTATTCAAACATTATACTAAAGTTACTTTTGATCAGTTGTCAGAAATTTAAGTGTCTTAAAAGCATTGGGAGAAAATGTAGACAAATTAATCTGTAGCAGTGTGGCCATCCCTGTTGCTACAATTAAGCATTTTGAAAATGAGCTTTGCAAATGCAAATGTAAAGCTGCAACAAAAGTATAAAACACAGCAGAACACAAAAGCCAATTATGGTGAAAACCAGTTATCTCAAAAAAGCAGAAAAAGGATTGATAATGTCTGCAGATGTGTGTTGACAATTGCAATGTACTGTAGAAGACAAGAGAAGGAGGATATCCCCACAAGATCAGAAAAGAAGGGCACTATAAAGCTCTGTGTGGTTATGTGTTGTGACTGGACATAAAAGCAAGTTACTGGTAGGCCAGAGATATGATTCAGGAGCCAGTGCAATACAGAAAGGGTTCTTGAAAAAGAAATGACCCAGGAAAATGATTGGGTAAATGTCATGGCAAAACAACAGGCAGCAAACTTGTGAACATTTTTTGTTCACATTGCTGTTGGTGAAAACTGAGCAGAATAGGCTTTACTGCTGACTTGGCATTATAAGGATGAAACAAACATGAATTTGTGATGTAAACAAGCAACCCAAGACTTAATTATGTAACAAGAATGATGATAGTGACCATAGAGCTAAATTGTTGAAAGCTGTACACTAAAGGGAAAACATGACCAAAGTGGTGTAACATACTTGACCAAGACTGGATATCAGTTAGGAGTCAGAAAAGACTGGGATGAGAGACAGCATAACTGCAAAATGCAGTTACATGTTTCTGCCACTGGTGGTGATGTAGGTTCATAGGTGTACATTGTATGCATGTGGTCTAGACAATCACAGAGAAGCAAGCCTACACAGCTTAATCTTATACATTAGGGATAATTTAGGCTCTCCAAATCAGTTAGTGTCATACTACATAACCTGGGAGAATTTATGATTACCCAGGCAGTTATCTGGATTAGTTTTAAAGGCAGCCAGTGTGTTGCTTTGCATGGTGTGCAGGACAAGTTTATTCTATAAGTAAGGAGTATCTTGATTTGGAAATATATTAGTTCAGTAGGCTATATTTTAATGTCAATGAAGGTTCATGTCCATTGTGCAGGTGGTTGTGATGCTGCTTGTCTTAGGTAGGTGCAGGGGATCAAGCAGTGTGTGTAATGCCTACCAGAGATAGTCATAAAGTAGACTGTAAGAGAAAGAGTGCATTGGAAGGGTTTTTAAGCTATCAGCATACCATATGGAATTTTGTCTAGTCTTTGTGGCTTTTCTAGATGGACAAGATGCTTAAAGAAGTGCATGCTGAAGGGTGAATTGTTTTGTATGTTCAGGATGATGAGGAGAAATATAAATCAGAGTTATGTTATGACTTCCTTATTCCTGCAGCATATACCTTTGGAAATTCATTGTACCAGGTAGAAGGTTTCCTAATTGTGACTGTCTCATAGTAATCAAAGCATTGCATTCATTAGCAAATCATTGTTAATGAATGTACCTTGGTCTTAAAAGGGTTAAGTGGATTTCAGGGAGCTGGCTTTGATATTGTATGGGCTATGGAAGTACTTGCCTATCAAACAAAACCAAACAGTATTTTTGGCACTATGCTTTAGCCCATCATATGTACACCAGGGCATTAGCTTAATAAAGCCTATGTGGATGGGTATGAGTGTCTGAAGGAGAGCATGTTATGGCATCCAGTGTAGTCATCACCAAACTTACTGAACCACAGCCCTTCAATTTTTGTCTTAAAAGAGGAAAAATAGAAGACTACGTGGTAGATGCCCAAGAAACTGCCCTGGGAACTCCACTGCTGACATTCTTCTCTGATGAAAAGATACATCTGATTATAACTATGTTGTCCTGTCAGTTAGCTAGTTGGCAATCCATTGGAGAATGCAGGGATTAGTGTGAAGTTGTGTATGTCATCAATAATACTTGTGTAAAAAATTGTATTGAAGGTCTTATCTAGGTTCTCAAAAGGAGTATATGGAAGCCATAAGGGGAGAGGTTCACTCCATCTCTAGCAAAACATCGTGAGCTCTCATCCATTTATTTTCATTCAGGCAGACACTTTATTCCTTCTTCAATGACATCACTTATTTAGCCAGTCATTAAAGCCAATTATTTTGTCTTAGTACTGAGCCATTATTTTTGGGGGTGGCAGAATTCTGCTAAAGACAAGAGTTTCATCTCTCAGTACATGAATAAATAACTGCCTGCAACTCCACAGGTAAGAGCACAAAGGATTAGTCACCCCCACATGGACAATGACAGTGTTATATTCATATTTTGGGTGGAGAGATTTAAAAGCTCTACTTGCATCATGAACTATCTGCATTTCCTTCCTGAGAAGTACAATACAGGTATTTTAATATGTGATATTAGCTGTAGACTGTCCTATGAAGAATGAAATGATCTCTTCTAAGTGTATATGTTAATAGTGGTAAATGTTCCTGACAATATGCAGCTAGCCTTCAGCATTCATTGTCCATGGCATGCCAGTAAGTATTTAATAATGTGATCTTAATACAGTTCTATAATGTGTCATTTTTCATGCAGCACTGAAACCCATGTGACTAGCCCTGATTATGAAGTATGTCTCAGCAAACCAAGCAGAGAAGTCAAAATGTTGAGGGTCTTCAGCCTCATGGAGCACATTAATAGCTACAGAAATCTTATTATGTGGAAAAAAAGGCAAGAGAAAAGGCAGTCAGGGGACACGTAATACAAGGATTACAACCTATGCCATTAAAAAGAAAAGAATAGAAGGCACAATGTTTAGTCCTGTGTTTACCCACGACTGCCACTGGTGAAAAACACTCTTTATGCTTTGTGACAGGGACTGATGCTTTGCAAATGACTTAGGTCTCAGAGTCGCACATTTACATATGTTTGTATGAGGAATCTACACCTTCATACATACATCACTTGTATAGTAGAGAGACTGTAGATGTAGTCACATTTTCATGCACTAAAAACAGCAGCGTAAGATATGTAGCACATGGGATAGTCTGTCATCAGTAGTAGCAATATTTTTTGTATATTTTTGTCTATTCACAATAAGAAATAGCTCTTCTCTATTTCAGTACATCTGTAAAACCAAGAAGCATTTTGTATTAATGTCATGACATCATCTGCCATGCTATACTTGGTTAACACTTTTGGTACTGGCATTGAATCTAGGTTGCCTTGTCTCTTGGCAATCCAAAATTTAGATAGGAGTTTGCTATGATAGCTGGTACATCCTATGTATTCTGCTGAACAATAAGAGGTTGTGACTTATCAGTGATGTGAGACTCATGCTAGTAGGCCGCAGCCAGTGTCAGACAGGTGCTGAGATGATACCTGCCTTCTGAGTATGCATTGCTTTCTTTAGCATTTAGTACAGTTTTACAGTTGCATATGTAAATGAATAAGAACTGAGTTATTCTGAATCATTATGGTTGAAATAATAGCCCACTTTCCCAGTTTATACCTTAACAAAGTGATACTTCTTGCAATAGTATGTGTATCCATGGATGGTTATTATTGTGTCTTTTGTTCATTAATAACATGAGGCTATGGATGGCATTGAGTATGCTAGGGTTAGCTGCAAATACAGCCTGGTCACATCATCATCATCATCACAATCTGCCATATTCACAAATGGTGATGTGATGTTCTCAGTAGAACATACATATGTGGCTAGTCATCTTGATGATGAACTAAGTTTCTCATCACAGTATTGAACATGAATATTTCATCAATGTACCTATTGACATGGTGTACATACATACAGACATTATAAGCCCAAGTGTGCTTTACTGTTTATATAGAGGATGAGTACACTGAGTTCTGTTTACCACATCAGCTGCATCTGATCAGCAAGTCCTGGCATTTTTGTACATACAGTAGGAAGTACATGGCAAACTCTGATGAGTCTGTGCATGGATAACCCAACTATTCTACATTTGTGCAACATTAGTTCTCAAAGCTGTATACAAATGCCATGAACAGTCAATGCAGAGAGTTCTCTGACATATGGGTTTACACTTCACAAACTTGTTAGAGGATAGAAAATGTGGTGCTATTGCAAATATAAGCTGACCAATGTGTCTGCTTCATGCAACAGGTGGATTGGTATGCATTTGGGTTCCAGGTGAGAAGGCTGATGCAGGTCTGTGCTCTTTCTGAACTGCTGCTTCAACTTTAAGCGTTATATACAGGCAGTCAGAACTATCGGTTCAGTTTAACATTTATGAACTGGCAGTTTGAACTACTGATTCAGTTTAACAGTGAGTTTAACAGTTATGTATTCCGATATGAATTATGTGGTGTCAACAGTGCTTTTGTGAAACTGGTTTGTTGATGTTTCCGGGAACATTAGCACTAACTCTTTGTTCACATTTTTACAGTTAGTATCCATGCAGGGTTTGATTAATACTGCTATCTTCCCACAGGGGCTACCACCTGCCAATCATTTGTTGCATATTTGTGCATCACTAGCTACAGGTACAGTCACACAGCTGGAATTCTAGAGATTTTGTTGTGTACCAGGAATTTAGTTAATTGGCAAGCAACCATATTTATGTAATGCCTGATTTTTTTAACTATATTCTAAACAATTCTGTTTTTTTTTTTTTTAGAGCAGATGATTATTTAATGGTCTTAGCAACCTCCCCAAAAATAAGAACAGCACTGTATCTCCAGTGAAAAAGCTAAATGGATGCCCATCAAACAAAGAGCCAAACTCTTGCTAGGCACACTTATCTTTAACTCCTGCACCAGACTCCCCACATTTCATCAAAACTCATTCCTGTAACTACGTCCTACAGAATCAAAAGCCAGTTCTTTTCAGGTCAACACTCCATACCCCAAAATCCAAACTCCATTATGCCAACCACAGCTTTTCTCTTCTAGCAAGGTTGATGGATATCTGAAGCTCCAACTTCAGATTTCAGGTATGTTGGTATTTTGAGAGTTTCATTTTCACGACTGTATATCTATGTCTGTACATTTATCTCTCTCTCTTCTCTCTCACTCTCTCTCTCTCTATATATATATATGTATATATATAATCTATCTGTATACATATGTATATACATAAGTATATCTAGTTACATTATCTATATATGTTTGTGTGTGCACGAGTATGTGTGTACCTATCCTTCATACATATTTAACTGTCTGAACTGCCGTTTTCTATATCACCAGTCTTATTATCTGTACTTTTCCCTACCCTCCCTAACCCTTCCTACTCCTTGTCCTTCTACAAGCTTAATAATCAAAACTATATATGTTTGACGTTTTAGTAATATTACTTCAAATACAAAAAGTGTACTCAAGTTGCAGTTGTAAATATTGTTTTTCTTCTTTCTTTCTGAAATATTTTTGTATTTTATCTTTACGTTTATAATAATGTAAATGACTGAAATGTATCCTAGTAGGATATTTTACTTAATGCATTACTAAAATCATCCCTCTTTACTGGGGCTTTTCTGCCAGGATCTCCACTGAAAATGGACTGTTTTTTGCGGAGTCAGATTTTCATGATGAACAAATATCAAGAAAAAAATAACACTGAAATTCCTTTCCTTCTAGTGTTTCATTTTTTTTTTTGGCAGGCTGCTGTGCCATAGGTGTATGATGATATGGAAGCTCTTCAGCTCTTTGTAGCCCTAGCAACAATCTTGCACATTTAGGTTTTCTAATACTAAGGTCAATCTTTGTCCCCTAGCCTAAATTCTAATAAGGACATACATGCAAAGCATGTGTGACCAGGTTATTTGTAATATATCACCAGTATATAATTCTGGACCAGTAACAGTGACAACCAATAATCATACATACAAACTTATTTATCAAAAGTGTTAGTCAAGTACCTGACCCTCAGCATTCTGGAACACCCTTTTCCAAGTAATGTAATATACCACCCACTCTGGTCTCCTTGTCCAATCCCCCAAGCCGCATGGCATAACCATAGTGCCCCTTGACTATCATGGGAATCACTCTAGCACAGACATTCATAATCTGGAGACCCAGATAAAAAGTGAAGACTACCCAGTGACTGGCCACCAGCAGTAATATAAGAACTGTTATGACCCTTTCCTCTCCATATTCCTATATTGCTATACTTCAATCCATAACCATACCACCACTAACAGACCATTATGAGTCAACTTAAAAGGTTTACTAAATACGCAGAAAAAAATGCAACAACAATATTCCATGCAACAACCTTATAATAATAAATGCATATTGCTTTCTTCGGCAGCAAGGCATTTTTTTACCACTTTATCTCTCTCTCTCTCTCTGTCTCTCTATCTCTCTTTTTTGAGACTGCCATTACCACAAATTATACAGCTACAACAAGAAGTGTGGCTGTTCGAGTAAGTTACAACATTATTATTTCAGACACCTCTCTCTCCCTCTCTTTTTATTTTTTAACTGCTGCTCTTGGGAGTTTTTCTCTCTGTATACATAGATTTTAATCTATCCATCTAAAAAAAAAAACATTTTTCATTTTTGTACATGGGGTTGGGGTGTCACATCAACAGTGACCACCATCTAGAGCAACTGTTGACATTGTCAGGTGGCTATTTAGTCACACTTGTTCTTCCATATCATAAATACGCACACACAGTCAGATCTAAGGCCAGTTTATAGTGTCCAATACAGATACCACATGTCTTTTAAAAGTGGGAAGAAACCACAACACCTGGAGAAAACACAAGCAAACGCAGGGAGGACATGTAGACTCCACAAAGGAGGCACTCCAGCTGTGATTTGAACTGGAGAACCTCTTACTACAAGGTGACAATATACATAGATATAGATATAAATATGTGTGGCATGTGTGTATACACACACACACACACACACACACACACACACACACACACACACACACACACACACACACACACACACACACACACACACACACATCTATATCTAGCTATCCCTCTGTCTCTCTGTCTTTATATATAAACCCAAATATTTGATAACTGAAAATCATAAAGGAGGAGCCACTCTGGCAACTCTATGATGGATGAACCAACTTGTTGACATTCCACCTCCCCACAAATGACTTAGCAAAAGATGTGGAAGAGCCAAAAAGATAAAGTTCACTATTGGCAACAAATGACCCCAAAGATGTCAAGGACCCCCCCCCCCACCCATCATTTCCCAGACAGATCAAACCCCAGGTTTGAGCCACTGAGCCACACTGCCACTCTTTTAGCTGCTCAGGCTATGAATTATTGACCCTGAATGACAATTCACCTGACACCAGAAATAAAATAAAAAACTCAGATCTGCAAAAACATTCTGTAGATCAAAGCAATCTAATATAAGGCAAAAATGCTCCTGAGCTCAACCTGTCTGTACACTTAATAACTTCAACTTACTGACCCTCCCTGGCCAGGTCAGTAGCTCTTCCTGTCCAAAATGAAGGGGAAGTTTAACACCAAACAGGTAACCCTTGCACTAACAGGGCTCTGTGAAGCAATGAATCTAAGTCCTTAAAAATCTAATCTGACCAAAAGGAAGCTTCAGCACTAAATCCCGAGAAATGGCTGAAACAGCTACCTTCCAAAGGGACAGCACAACCAGTGGACTGGAGCATGTATGATGGCCTATGCAATGACATTTGATGACCTAACCCCTGTTGTTTAGGTTTGATATGCTAATGTCTACCAAAGCCAAATTCAGGGTTACTGTGATATCTATTCTGCCTAGTGAGAACAAAAGGTCACTGACCCTAAAAACTTCTGGACATAGACAACACTTCAATGTAGTCCACCCAGTATATTATCATAATCAGCAACCACAGATTCCACCCCTTGAATGATAGAGCATTAATGGATGCTGCCAATGAGGCTGCATACTATCCCTTGTTAGCCATTTTACCCTTTCCCATCCATTCAATACCCTGGCAAAGGTCCAGTGTTTCAAGTAATCTGGCAAACCAACAACCCTAGCCAACCAGCTGAGCACCAACAAAATGACTCTGAATGGTCCTAACTATCTCATCCAATAAGCACCCAGACAAAAAAAGAATATATATATCCACACACACATATATATAATAAGGGTGTGGGACCATAATCTACCTTGGTGTGGCATGCTAGTGCAGATCTTCCAAAAAGAGCGAAGGGCTGTCCCATACACTTTTCTTGTTATGACTTCTCAATATCTCAGTAACAGTCAGATTGTCACTATTCTTGATTAGTCTACATTTCCAGCAGGACGGTAGCCTGGCTCTCCTCAGCCTCTAGTGGGTCCTCAAAATCTGGATAGCTGTGAGAGAAAAAGGATATCAGCTATCAGATTGCAGTTACCAAGTACATGCTTAACAGAGAAAGCCTATCAGCTATCATATTGCTGTTGCCCAGGACACACAACAGAAAAAGACAAGTTGATTTGGAGACTACAAAGCACTAATGATCTCAACAAAGATTGCACCCATGCTGGCCTGAATATCTTCCTAACCAACACCCTAACCACAACCTGGTTGTCTAAGTAAAATATTACTGTCTTATTGCGAAATTGCTACTGTTAAACTACTGTCACAATCGAAAACAGCAAGGGGGAGGCTTTGGCATAATGGTTACATTCTTCACCTCATATACACAAGGTACAGCATTTCATACAAACCTCAGGCTATTGGTTAAACTTAAAATGGCCCTTCAAAGTAGTTAGTCTAGTATTCCCCTATGATCCAGGATCTCCATAAGCTCTAGGAACATAATGTAATTCCTGCAGTCTATCGACCAAAATGCTGACCATGGTGTGGCAATCCACTGTTTTTCTAAAAAAAACCCTTCCCAACAACCCTGGCTGCACAAACAAAAAGGTGGAGGGATTCAGAGGGCACCCACATTTCTTGCCATATAGAAATGCCAGTGTAAGTGTAGTAAGCAATAATGGATACACAACAAATGGGGATTGGCCTTCTCCATTTTAGTAATTATTACTTAATGGTGCTTTTTATCACCAACTTTCAACAAGTTAGCCAAGGATATGGTAAGCTTCCTGCTCAAAGAACCTGCCTGGCAAGCAAAACTTTGGGGCCCAAGAAGACCTTCACTTCCCATATCCTCATTTTTAAAATAGCTAGAAAATTTTTAATAACCTCCCTCAAGTGACCTAACTAGGTTTGTGGTAACGTAAAAGTTGAAGACCCAGTAATTTCAAGTTCCAGCAAAGGCAATGATTTAAGTTGACCCTACGCTTTCTGTTTTGTATGTGGCATCTCAAGCCATGCCTCTCCATTTTTTAGCACAAGAGATCTTGACAAAGCCATAAATAATGGCGAGACAAAGGCCCAAAATAGGGAAAACTTTTAAATATTGCTTTTTAAAATTTAGAAAGTTGATAGAATGCCAGGTTTTGCATTAACATGAAGGCTTTGAAGGGTATGCATTTTGAAATTCAGAAGTCTGCCATTACTTCCTGACTTCAATCCTTAATGATTTGCCAGAAAGACAAACATTTTATGAAGACCAGACCAAAAATGTGAATCAAAAATCTGAACATTCTGCAGCAATTTGCATAGTTGAGAGCTATCTCTCCAGCTATTGACATAAAATAATAAATGGATCCATGCCTTCCTTAATATCCCATGCCCTTCTGTCTGCAATCAAAAAGTCATCCAAATAATGGGTAACCACCTGTTGCATGGGCGTTTTTTTTTTTTGTCAACAGCCGTGAGGAGCTGTACTGAATTTCTCAAAGGTTGTGAGTACCACTGCACAGCCTATTTGCATAGCAATAGCAAAGTAAAACTTCCATGGAAACTCTTGCTCAAGAGTGGCTAATCTTGCTTACCAATAGGAAAGCCAAACAAAACAAAACCAGCATGACCACTACAGCTGATAGCATCCAAGTATTTTAATGAAAGACAAAGATAAGTGCTTTTGCATTTCTCCAACGCTTCAGATAATAGAATTAAAAATGCAGTGATATAAATTTAAAGACCCAACAACTAATCACAGTTGAATTCTAAAACACATGTCCAATTATGACTCTAATCTAATTTATGCCCCTTTAGGGCTGATTTAAGATAAACACATCCATTAAGACCTGGATATCTGTCAGCCTGCAATCTTAAGATCCATTGTAGATCAGCTTTTGCAGTAACATTCACTAAATTGCCCTCCACACACACACACACACACACACACACACACACACACACACACACACACACACACACACACACACACACAAATGATTTGTATGGACTGAAGCACTCTAAAAGAAAAAGTATGATCTATATTTTCCCTAACATGTTTAGCTAAAGTATTCTTTTCATTTCCTATCCTGATATCATAAAGATATCTACAGATTCTATCCTTAAACTTTTTGTTGGTTTTCCCAACATAGAAACCACAACATTACAAACAAGTAGCTAAATATATGACATGTTGCATGCAGCAATCTGCATAGTATTTTGGTTTAAAAGTGAAGTTAAAGCATGGGTGTTTAAAAATTTGTTCCTTAGAGATAACAGAACAAGCTTGACATTTTCAACAAGCATAGGTTCCTACTCTTACAGATAAGGGCCTTTGTTTGCCTGTGATATCAGAATTATTATCAATACACAATTGTCTTGTTATCTGAAGAAGTGCTTGGTGAAACGTGAACGTGATTATCTTTGCCTTTCTTAAAATACTTGAATGCTATCAGCTGTGGTGGTCATACTGGTTTTGTTTTGTTTGGCCTTCCTATTAGTAAGAGAAATTAGCCACTCCTAAGCAAATGTTTCCATGGGAGTTTTACTTTGTTATTGCTATGCAAATGGGTTGTACAGTGGTACTCACAACCTTTGAAAAATTCAGTACAGCTCTCCACTGATATTGACAAAAAAAACACCCATGCACCAGGTGGTTGCCCATTATTTTCTTATTTACAGCTGTAAATTTACCTGTTGTTTGAATTGCTTTTTGTATATTATTCGACCAATATGAAGGAGGGGGGAAGCAGCCTTGATGTCAAAATTTTCCATACAAGGATATCATAATTTCTTAAGGAGATAGATAACCTCATCCAATGATGCATAATACATTCAGGCCTCATCTTTTGCTAATGCAGTAATTTACTGAGTAACCTTATGAGAAGTACAAATAATGTATCAACTTGCACTCTCTTTTTATCTTTTTTGTAAATGATCACCTGTGGGTACACAAAGCAAAATAGGGCAGATCCTTGAAGGGGTCTATAACATTGCAAGTAGATATCTCCTTATTAATACGTTTTTGATTAGCTTATCCATATCCACAACTGCAGCACATTCTCATGAATTCTCCTACTTGCAGACAAATCAGATTTAATGGAAAAATCATACACAAAACCTGGTAATAAATACTGTTCAGTTTGCACATCTGGATAATTATGTAATTTCTTGGTGAACACATTTACTGTAATGGAGAAATGGTTAACTCTACTTGTGGGCATTGCAACAAAAAGAGGTGTCTCCATGCAACCCCTGAAAGAGTTCTTGCCCCTGGACAACTGATACAAAAGGGGATATGCCTGCTTTGCATATCTACCTCCAGAAGGACTGACAGGAATTCCCCCCCTTTTGACCAGCATTTAACCCCTTGAAGTCCTCTACTACAAAGCAAACATAAATGAACAAAGCTGCATGCCAACCAGGCACACTTGCTGTTATCAAAAGCCTAGCAAACTCTCCCTTTATCCATGTTCTCCTCCTAACCTCTGGGAGAAAGTACTCTGGGCCTCTCTATCATAACACTTAACCATGTGCCCAGGTGGTGCTTGTCCAATTACATTACCATGTTCACTGCTCTCACTGTCTCCAACCTCTCATCATACCATAGTCAGGCAAACCCACCTTTAATGTGATGTGCTTGATGTGGGATCAGAAAGTATGAAAGAAGAAGTGAAGCCTGCTGTGGTGCCTCTACTCAGTCACTGACTTATATAATATGAAACCAATGACCCTGTTGTCCCAGTTTCTAAGCCTAAGCTTTTTCATTTGTCTCTTATCCAAAGCAGCAAGGGGCACTGTTATGTCCATGGCTTTTGATCCCGCAGATTTGAAAGATGAAAAATTCCATCAGAGGCAATCAAATAAAACTCATTAACATAATCCCACTAACAGATTTTATCCTTAACTGCAACAAGGATGTGCATTTTTAATGGATGCTCCTGGCATAATAAGCCATAGGCTTATCTATGGTATGTATTTCAAGCTGCCTGCAATGGCCATTGAGAAGCTGCAGTAAATAAAACAAGAGGAAATATATAGGAAGGAGTAGTCAGGACCTTATCAAGGATTTCATAGTTTCATTTATTGTGGATTGCGTACTGTTGAACTTTTAGTTCAATAGTCTAGATCCTATATATATATACAGGTAGGTACTGGGCTACCTGCCTGAAGGCATATACTAGCCCAGCCGTGGTGTGAGGTATTCACCACCCCTTTGGTTAGTTCCCTAGGCCCTTGATCTAGCAACTAGTACCCTTGGCCCCTATCTAGGACAGCTGTTGGTGTGATCCCTGGTGTGATCTTTCTGTTACCCAGCCACTCGTCAAGGTTCCTCTTGAAGAGTGATAGTGATGGGCTCTGTCTTATGTAGATCAGGACCTTGTTCCATAGCAAGGGAAGTCTTTGCGAAGGGAATCTATCCTTCCAGCATGTTCTATTCATTGTTGCCCTGAGGTTTATATCCCTAGAGCATGTAGCTCGAGTAGATTTTTGTTTTGCTAAGATGGAGCATGTTCAACAGTTCTGTGTTGGACATGGCTCTCTATGTTAGACAGAGATCACCTCTGAGAAAGTGGTATGCAACAGAGAAAAGCCTTAGTTTTTTCAATTGTGCTGCATAGGGCAACTGTTTGAGGACAGTAATCCTCTTGGTGAGTTACCTCTGTGGTCTCTCCAGCTGCTGGAGATGCTTGGCCAGGTACATTCCAATTGGTGCATTGTACTCAATAATGGGTCTGATGATGGAAGAGGAGAGGGGCACCACTACATCCTTAGATCTTGATGCAAACCCTTTCCTGATCAGATGGGTCACATAGAAGGATTTTCTAACCACCTTGGCAACATGGGTATCAAAGGAAAGGTGACTGTCTACTTGGGTCCCTAGATCCCTTATTACTTCTTCAGATTTCAGGGGGCTACCTGCTATGTGGTAGTTCATGGGTAATCTGTTTTTTCCAAAGGGGATTACTACGCATTTTTTAGCATTTAGCTTGAGACCATGGCTTTGACACCATGCATCAGTCTCATTAAGGTCCTTCTGGAGGATATCCATGTCGGCCAGAGACTCTATTATAGCACACAGTTTTCAGTCATCCGCAAACTTGGTCAGCAGCAGCCCTTCAGTGCTTGCCTGTACTTCTGAGAAGTATATGCTAAACAAGAGGGGCTCCAGGACAGAGCACTGAGGCACACCACTCATTTCTGGTCTGGATTCAGACATAGATCCTGCTACTCTTACTTTGTGGGATCTGTCTGAGAGCCAGTTTGCGATCCATCTTGTGATGTAAGGGTTTATGCCCAGGTTGGTGAGTTTATCAATAATACCAGAATGGTGAATGGTGTCAAATGCTTTAGCAAGGTCAAGGTAAGCCGTGTGTACCTCCTTCCCCTTATCTGTAGCCTCAGTAACTGTCTCAAAGAAGTCCACCAGGTTCAGGAGGCATGATCTGCCCTTGATAAAGCCGAACTGTGTGAGGTCAAGTGTTTGGAGGTTCCCAATCTCTCCATTTATGAGTTCCATAATGATTCGCTCCATTGTCTTACAGATGAGACTGGTCAGGCTTATTTATTGGCAGTTTCCAGGGTCAGTTGTGAGCCCACACTTGTGCAGCGGAACCACCATTTCTGTGCGCCATTTTATAGGCACATATCCTGTCGAGAGGCTGAGACTGAACAGGGTATTCAGATGCGGGGTTAATTCATTTTGGAGCTTGTGTATGACACAGCCTGGGACACCATCTGGTCCCATGTAGGCAGTGTTGTTAGCTTTAGATAGAGCCTTATTAACCAACGTATCAGTAATAATTGGAGTTACACAATCCCCTGGAATAGTAATAGGCCCTGTAGGTGGTGAGGGTGGGAAGAAATTTGCACTGAACCCATCAGCCAAGATGTTGGCAATGTCAGTGGGGTCAGTGTATTTTGTTCCATTTTGTACTAGCTCAGAACAGACCTGAGCATTGCCATTTAGGTTTTTGACGTAATCATAGAAGGCCTTATGGTTATCCTTGGCATCCTTGGCAACCTTCTTTTCTAAATTGGATTTAGTTGACGTGATGAGGGCTCTCAATTTCTTACTAATGCTGATCAGGGATGATTTTTCTACTTAGATTTGGCCTTTTTTTGTATAAGTCTCCTCCTTTTATTGCATAGTTTGCTTATGTCCGAGGTCCACCAGACTGGTTTCTTCTTGCTTGAGGAAGGAGTCTTGGTTTTATTTGGGATAGCACGGTCCATGCAATCCTGAAGATGCATATAAAGTGCCTTGGTGTAGGATTCTGCATCCTGGATATCATTATCCTTCTGCAAGGGAATAGTGAAGCTTTCCACTTCTGACGCAAATAGTTTGAAGTTTGCTTTGGAAAGGTTTTTTACGATGGTTTCTTTGGCTGGGAGAGGTGGAGGGGTGAGGACATGCAGGGTTATCAGTTTGTGGTCTGATCTGACCAGAGAGGGAGTGATAACGGGTGTGGTACAATGGGCACCTATATTTGTGATGACTAAATCCAATATGTTGTCCCCTCTAGTGGGAGAACATACCAGTCGTTGAAGAGCATTTGAATTTATAAATTCTATGAACCGCTGGGCATAGGAGTTAGAACTTTGGTAGTTCACCCAGTCTATACCAGGGTAGTTGAAATCACCCAAAATTATGGTGTTGGGTAAGACCTTTATATTTTCCAATGCCTCAAGGAATGCTGAGTGAGCATCTTGGGACATGGTAGATGATCTATAACAGGCTACGACTTGAAATGTGGTTTTGCCTGCTGATAGTTGCACATGGATGATCTCTGGGGCATCATGCTGCGCCTCTAACCTGGAGATGTGGGTATCCTTGATGAATATATATATATATATATATATATATATATATATATATATATATATATATATATATATATATATATATATATATATATATATATATATATATATATATATATAGCTATATATATATATATATATATATATATATATATATATATATATATATATATATATATATATGTGTGTGTGTGTGTGTGTGTGTGTGTGTGCGGGTCTACTTCAAAACATCGAAATCTCAAAATACTGAAGACCAAATCGTCGAGACTAAAGCATCAAAAACTCACTTCAGCGAATGATCAGATTGTCAAATCCATTCCTATGGTAAGTAACCACTCATACTATAACTAATGAAAACAAAACTGTACCATCCCCAACCTACCCAGGTAGGGGGCTGAGTCCCCCCAACTAAATATACCAACTCTGAGTTCGCACTACAGTTGGGAAAAGGGCAAAGTCCACATCCATATAGTTATATAGTTTGTAGTTTGAAATTAGACAATTTTATATATATATATATATATATATATATATATATATATATATATATATATAGTGTCTAATTCCAAACTACAAATTACTCAATGACTATTGTATCCTAAAACTTTCAATCAGATAAATGTGGTGGGGTAAAGTTGCTGTTCGTTGACTGCTTATATATTATTATTATTATTATTATTATTATTGTTATAACAAAACCATTAAAATAAACAGAATGCTTACCACACTTAAAAGATGTTCATGAAAATCTTCCTTAATAGATTAATAAACCACCCAACAATGCAATTCCCCCAGTCCCTGCCTTTCACAGCAGCTGGCTTTCTGCCAAATGAAGAGACAACCTTCTTAAAGTCTGGAAATGCTGCAACTGAATAACATAACTTCCGGCTCAGCTGACTTCCACATAAAATGTAGGAAGTAACTTCAAGAGCAGTGAAAAACAGCTGTGGTAACAGCTGATGAAAATTAGTTACCATACAGCCCTTTTACACCAAATAAATATCAAGAGAAAACAAAATTACTGACAAGAAAAATAACATTTCAGCAAACCCTAGTGACTGACAATATCTGCAGAAGTTTGCATATGCAAATAAATGAAACCCTCTGGGTGGTATTCTTGTCATTGCCTCAAATGCATTAGGGAACTCGAGGAGAGCAAAGACAGGCAGAGCTGAGGCGATATTCATAGAGGCCATTTACTCCATTTTTCATTGTCCTCTAATGTAGTTATGCAAATGAGCAGGTAATGAGAAATGATGCAAATGCTCTTATGCTAATTAAGGCTATTTTACACTGCTTGCAGTTTACAGTCAGTTTTTTCCAATTTTCTGTACATTTCGCAGATGCAGTATGAAAAAGGAAGCCTTGCCAAATGTATCAGAGTTACAACTGATATAAATGCTATCCCTTCCTGCGAGCTTTTATTTCTTGGTCAGAGTTGCTTGTCTTGGCCCGGCCAACACCCCTTGTGCCCAGTAGTGCTCAACACCAAGAAGACAGAAATATAAGCAAAAGATTGCACATTTTATCTTTGATAATCAAGAAATCCTTGATATGTTTAGACTAGACAGGACATTATAAAGGTCTTAGTGGATATGTTTGACCACCCTAGGGGTACTGGATGAATGCTTGGACTTCCTGTTCCTATGGACATCAAAGTATGTATAGCCCTCACTACACTTGTTATGAAATCTTCTAGGGACAGTCTGGGGATACCTTGGAGATATGACAGATTTCTGCCTCAAGGATGCTGAAGGAGTTCTTTGATGATTCTAGGCACATATGGATCAGTACATGTATTTCCCCATGTCATCATACCTCCCAACCTCTTAGAGCAAAAAATCTGGACAAAGCCTAAGATGATGGGGGGGACAAATAGGGACAGATTTTAAATATTGCTCTTACAAATTAGAAAGTTGATAGAATAAGAGGTTTTGCATCAGCATGAATTTTCTGAAGGATGTGGAGACTTAAACTCAAATGCATGTCATCATGTAATCCTCAGCTATTTGCCAGAAAGGAACAGATTTTAGGAAGAACATACCAAAAATATGAGTCAAAAATCTGGACATCCTGCGCAAACCTGTATATTTGAGAGGCATGCACGTCATCTCATGGCCGAGTTCAGACTATTCATGCCGTCTATAGGTCGGCACATTTCTCTGATGTACAGGGTGTGATAGATTGCACCTATGTTACAATTAGGGCTCCTCCTGGTCTGCAGGGTTAGTGGTACCACAACAGGAAGGGCTTATATTCCGTCAGTTACCAGGTAGTTTGTGATGCATGGGGGTGCATCACCAATATCTCTGGCCAACATACTGGTAGTGTATATGATTTCCATTGGCACACTAGCCCACTTTACTGCCTCTTCCTACATGGTAGAATGACCAGTGGTCATCTTGTTGGTAAGCTGAAAAATATTTATTTATTTTTTTTAAGTTAGTAGTTATTCGTGTTAAATGTAACTGCTGCATATTAATCTGCATTTTCTTATTTCATCTACCCTCCCCTTTCTCTCTCTATCTCTTTTTTTCATAAGAGGATGCTGGAAATCCACTGAAGCCATGGCTCATGTCTCAGTTGAGAAATCCATCTGGAGCTAAGGAGGAGAAATGCAACATATCCCTGTCACAGAACCATATTGTGATTGAGAGGGTGTTTGACCTCCTGACAGACATTTCAGGTGCCTGGGTGAGTCTGGTGATGCCCTTCAGTATGACACAGTTACTGCATGAAGGATGTTGCATTCTGTATAACATGATTATGTGCTGGTCTGGTGATGAGGTGGCCCATTCTGTCACTGCAGCTCCCAGTTCTCATCCTACTATAACTAGTGATGACCAGACAGCAGCAGTTTTAAGGGACTCTATGAGGCAGGGTTGAGCATGGAATGCAGCTACACAGATTATGAGGTGGCATCTAGTCCAGAGCTATGGACCAGGACAGTCAAGTCAGTGCCTCCTTTTAAAAAAAAAACATAAATCATTGTTGATGCATTCAGTGATACCCATTGGCTATGCTGTGTTGTGCATACTTTATGGTTACTGCTCAGCTCACATTCTTTCTCATCTTAAAATATTTTTTTTTATTACAAGCTATTTGCCTGAGTGCTCACTGATTCCTGCACAGTGATGCTGAGAGGCAGCAAATCAATAAACAAGTCAGCAGTTGCACATGCTGTATTTAATAACTGTTTTTTTAATTATTTATTTACCATGCAATAGAAAGTGGCACTGCCAGCAATGAAAAATGTAACTTTCATTTGCAATTTCTGTGTAAAGAATTTTGTTTCACTGCACATCAGATTTCTTTCTTACTGTCATTAAAATATTTTTGAGCTCATAAACTTTCTTTATTTGTGCAATAATGAGGTAGTACTGGCAGCAGTTAAGTGTATATGGCAGGATGATTATTTCAGTATATCATTTCTGTATGATGTAGTGGACCTGGAAATCTTGGCTTATTGCTATTGTGATTTCTTATGTAACTGCAAGAATATGGAATGGTAACGTATGTATCATTGCTTTTTGGCCCAATGATAAGTTATGTACTTCAAAGATGTACATAGACTTCACTCCTTCCCACAGCAGAGTTACATTTAAATGGAAATTTACAAGACTGCATTTTCAGAATATGGTGAAAGTAATAGCAGTAAAGGGAACAACTTTACATATATTGCCACCCTCACCCCCTAATAACGTTATTTCAGTATACAGACATATTTATGAATAAATGTAATTCACAGTAATTCCATATCAAATGAGTCATGCACATCTTCTATTGATAGGCCTGGCTTTGGTGTAAATGATCTGGAGGATGAGCTACCATGAGAAGTGCAAGGTGAGTTACTGCAATGGTTTGATCTGAAGGAAGAAGGTGATCCTCTTGTCAGTGACCTGACAGTGCTGTGTGACTGTAACCTTGTCCTGGAATATGAGGTTCTCCTAGGTGTAAATGACTATTGAAATGGCCTATGAAAAATGTTTTGTGATTGCTCACTGTGAATGTTGACATTACTATCTTGAGAGCAAGTATTAGTATCATGACCTCCCCGCACATGTCAGCAGAGTCCCCAGTCTCCTTCCCCTGGTAAAAATGGGTCCACCCTTGTTTCTGGAATGTCTGAACCAGTAAACAAATGGAGATTGCAACAGATGCCTGGTGTGCTACCATGCTACATATCAGTGAAACCATGGCATTAGCCCTGCTCTCTGCCAGTTCAAAGTACAGTTTGAAATCTTCATGCATACCCTGAATGACTTTAACCAATTCTAGCAGACTCTGTGTTGCACTGGTTTGAGTCCTAATTATGTCTCAGCACACTTCATATTGTGCAGCCAACGCTTTATGTGTTTCCTGATGTGGTTCAAAATAATTTCTGCATCTTGCACCTCTTCATAATGTTGTTACTATGGAAAATGTGGCCTCAGACAACCTGGCTTCATTCTCAAACTATTGCTCTGCCTGTGGAGACACTAGTATAAACGTGCTGGTCTGTTTCTGGTGTACAAGGGTGAATGGCATGTCATTCTGTGTCTGACTTTGCGATGCAGTGTCACTTTCTTTATAGTTACTAACATGTTGTGTGGTGACACAGCCTGCCATTACACTGGGAGACTGTCTACTACTTCTCTCAGGTTTCTTCATAAATACAACTACATTATCATCGGCAACACCCATTCTGCTGACTTCATCAATATTAATTGGCACAGTGCAACTGTTTGTTTCTAATGCTGAGTCTGTAAAACAAGTCATTATAACACATTAAATCAGTGCAACAGCATACGGTATAGCATGCTTATGGGGGGGGGGGGTGGTGCTTACTATGAAGTCTGCATTCATTTTCATTATTTATTTTTTTTATTTTATATTTGTTGACCAGGTTTTTCCGACTGGGCTACAATTGCCCTTTTTCAGTGGAGGCCTGAGGAGAAAAGCTCCAACAGAAAAATAGAAATTTTACATATTGAATACATGTAGAATACATTCATCAGTACCACAGATTACTGCATTACAGTGCCACACATTGCATTCATCAGTACCACACATTATTGCATTACAGTGTCATACATTTAACTGTGGCAAGTGAAATACATAGAAATACATTCATCAGAGGAATACATTCATAATTACATATTATATACATAATAGTGCAATAGTTACATAGCTGAAATATTTTACTAATTATATTTGTACAGTGATGTACCAAGAGGAGAAGATAAAGTAGTAAGTGTGTTATTGAAGGGAAGGAAGAGAGAAGGGAAATAAAAGGTTATAGGGGAGTGTTTACAGGGGATAATTACATTGGCAAGTCCATTTTTCATGAAGATATTTTTTTTTGTAGCAGTTTTGAATTGATTGGGATGTTCAGTGGATCTTATATCTAGTGATAGGCTATTCCATGCATTCAAAGGGTTAAAGCTATAGACTAAGTGACCCATTTTGGTCCTTGGTTTGTAGATTTTTAGTAGGCCTTGTTCAGAACTGCAGAGTAATCTAGTGGGTAGGTAATGAGAAATTAGAGATGAGATAGTTGGGCAGAAAGAGGGTTTGTAGAGAATGGAGTGAATAATCTGAAACTGATTATATTGAAGCAGGTTAGGTAATTCTAGCCAATTTAGTTATTTTAGTGAGAGACAATGAAGGGACTTGTAAGAATTTTGGGCAGCAAATCTGGCAATCCTTTTATAAGTTGTTTCTAACTTGTTTAGTAGTCCAGTGTTGAAGCTGGTAGAATTTGGAAGCTGTAGAGTAAAGTGGGTATAAGGTAGGCATTTGAAAGGGTTAGTTTTGCTATTTTGGTAAGATATGTTTTGTTTCTGTAGAGGAGACCTAGCTTGAAATGTGTTTTTTTGGATACAATTATTGACGTGTAAATCAAAGGTTAGTCTATCATTAATAGTAACACCTAAGAGGTTTGCACTGGTGTCCATCCATGTTTGAGTGTTATTTTGTGACAATATGGAGAAGGAATACTTCATGTGGTTAAGGTTTTTAGGGGGAAAGAGTAGTAATTTGGTTTTCTTTGTATTAAGAATAAGTTGCTTTTCAGAGAGCCAGTTTTCTACAGAGTTAAAAGAAGACTGTGTGTGTGATTTTAGCTGAGTTTGTGATTCGGCAATAGTGATAAGTGTAGAATCATCTGGGTATTGTATCAGTGAGGATCCAGGACAGGGAGAGTAGAGAAGGTTGGTAAAGATGTTAAAAAGAAGTGGCCCAAGAATGGAGCCTTGTGGAACACCCGTTTTAACAGGAAGAAGAGGGGGGAGAAAGCTGAGAGTCATTTGACTGATTGTAGTCTATCACAGAAATAGCTGTTAAACCAAGATATGGTAGATGGAGAGAAGTGTAAGTTTGCTAGTTTAAGAAGAAGGAGTGTATGAGAGAATGTATCAAAGGCTTTGTAGAGGTCAATGAAGAGACAGGAAATATGTTTGTTACTGTCTCTAGCTAGTGATACAGAGTTTAGGAAAGACAGGAGAGCTGTAGTAGTGCTGTGCATGGAACAAAAACCATGTTGGGTAGGTGTGAGTAGATTTTCTTGCAGAAGGTAGTGTAAGACTTGATTGTGTATACATTTTTCCAGAGATTTGGATAGTTGTGAGAGTATGGCTATGGGTCAAAATTAGTTATAAATATGGAGTTTCCACCTTTGTGTATTGGAAGGGTGTAAAATTGCTTCCAGATGGAAGGGACTGTGGATTCTGTGATAGAGCGGTTTATTAGAATAGAAACTGGGAAAGCAAGAACATCAGCAGCAGCCTGAAGCAATGCGGAGGGAATGTTGTCTAGAGATGTGGAGCAAGGTTTTAATTTAGATAGTAGAGTTTTAATATAGTTAGTGGAGACAGGTTTGAGGGGGAAGGCAGTGGTAGGGTTGCTATTGATGGAAGAGTTTGAGCTATTAGGTCTATTATTGTTGGTGGGATGGTTTGTGTCTTGAGTTAGTAATTTTGATATTGAGTCTATAAAGCAGTTGTTGAATATGGAGGCAGTTTCCTCATGTGTTTTGTCAAGATGAGGGTTAGGGGAGACTAGTGGATCTGGGTGTAGTATGTGATTCACAGAGTGCCAGAAAGTTTTAGCATTGGATTTAAAGGTAGAAGATGGAATATTATATACATTTTTCTTATCTTTATTTATGTGACTTTGGCAAGATTTCTAAGTTCTTTATATTTCTGGAGGTCTGGTTAATGTGTAGATTTAGTCCAAAATTTCCATGCTTTGTCTTTTTTTTTTTTTTTTTAGTATTGCACGAGTGTTTATGGTCAGCCATGGGGACATGTTTGACTCTATGCGGACTTTTCTAAGGGGTGTCAGAGAATTCAAAATACTAAGGAAAGTGGAGTTAAAAAAGTGGACAGCTTCATCCAAGGGGTGTAGTTTTAAGGGATTCCAGTTCACTTTTGATAATAAAGATTTGAGAGTTTCAGGATTAAAGTTTGTTAGTTTTCAGTGTTTGATAAACCTTTGAGGTTTAGCTTGATGGGATGTGTATCTGAGTATTTTTATTGGGCAGTGATCACTTAGGGAATTTGGTAGTGTTTCAGGGTTATGGAATTTGGAAGGGTGTGAGACAAGAATCCAGTCAAGGAGAGATGAGGCTGTATGGGAGTTATTAAAATAAGTGGGATCAGAGATGAGTTGAGTAAAGCCATAGAGATTAAGGTGTTGTGAGAAGTTTTGAGAGGAGAGAGATAGCTAGTTAATGCTGACATCCCCAAGAATGATAGTTTCACTTGAGATATGTTGGGAGATATGAGCAAGCATATTTTCCTGTAGGGGGATTTATCACCTGGTGGAATGTAAATTGCTACAATGGTGATAGTGGAATGGCTATTAATATTTAGGTTTACAGAGAAACTTTCGGCTGGGGAGAAGGCTTGGGATGTAAAAGCAGAGTTAGAAATGGTAAGGTGGTTAGAGTGTAGGATAGCAACGTCTCCATCTTTCCTTTTTGGTTGATCTAGATGGTGTATGCTATAGCCAGAGGGCAAGATCTCTATGTCTTGGTGTTGGGATTTCAACCAGGTTTCAGTCAGAGCAAGGATATCGGGAGTATGGTGGGAGATCCAAGCATGTAGTTCACTTACTTTGTTCAGAATACTCCTAGTGTTTACTGAATAGAAGGAAAGATGTTTGTTTGGGAGATTACTGACTTTGGGGTTAGGAGGGCTAGCAGTAGGGTGTGTTGGACCAGGGTTGGGATAGATGTCTCCAGCTAACAGAATGTTTTTGTGGAGGTAGATGAGTATGACCATATTAGCAGTGGGGGTGCAGTATTTGGTTTTGTGTTTGGTAGGAGTGAGTTGGGTGTTAGGTAAGTGCATTTTTGGTAAGGGAGTATTTAATGAGAAGATAGATGGAAAAACGGAGAAGGTTTGATGATTATTTATATGGCTACAGCAATTTGGGTTTATAGGGGAGATATGTTTGGGGTGTAAATGGATGTTAAGTGATGTGAGTGTAAGAAGGAGGAGTAAGAGAGGCAATAATTGGATGGATGTAGTTAGAAATGCATAGCTTTTACTGTTCGAGGAATACATTTTGTAGGGTGTCTTTAGTTAATAAAATACATGGGGGTATAGTTTGTCGGTCTATTAGATAGGGGATAATAGTGTATACCAGTGGGGGGGTGAAGTTAGAATATTTTGTTGTAGCAGCAAGAGGGTTGAGGTATAAACTATTATGGAGTGAAAGATAGGAAGGGATGGGTGTCTGTTGTGCGAGGTGCAAAGTAGTTAGCTATAAAGGAAATTATATGGGGAATGGTAGAAGAGCAAAGGGAGCCCAAGAAAAGCGAGGGCGAATGGAGCGAGGCAGCTAAGCCATAATCAAACACAGTCCAGAAACGATCAGTAAACTCTAACAGAATAAGGCTATGTACTGTTAATAGTAAGAAAAAGATGTTTTGTTGTGTAGTACTATCAGGTAAGAAATATCGTAGAGCAGGCTGGGTAAGAAATATCTTAAAACAGGATAAGCAAGTCCAGCATTTAAAAGACATAAGTTTGTTGAATCTATCAGGGAGTCTATTAAGAAATGGGGGGGTTCCTTGCTGCCAAGCTACTTTACAGCATACCAACTTGCTAGAGAGGGCAGTAGATAATGCCTTAAATAAGTATATTGTAAAATGTAAAAACTAAGCCAACATACTTTGCAGATAAAGAGACACTGCAAGATAAGAGAAGATGGCTGTGTGATGAGCGATTTTTGCTGCAACCGTTTAATGCAGCATGCAAGACTTTTAGCAGTATTCTGACAGTATGGACAGGACAAAAACAAACTTGGCTGACAGTTTTCAGATAAAGAGACACTGCAAGGTAAGAGAACAGAGCTGTGTGATGAGCGATTTTCATTCCAACCGTTTAATGCAGCATGCAGGATTTTTAACTTTATCTTCATTATCTGCTGAAGTACAAGGCTGAAATAATAGTAATAAATTGTGACGTTTAATTACAGCATTGTTTGTCCCAGTTCAGTATTAAACACTTAAAAGGTGTATACTTTAAACCAGCCTTCAGGAGCTAATGAATGCGAATGTTACTGCCGACTTTGGTTTGATGGAACAGTGTCCACATTACCTGTAATTATCCCAGTCAAACCATCTTCTGTATCATAGTCATACCCATGGATGGACAGAAGGTATTCATTAATGGATGTTATCTTAACAAGATTTGGAACCCCCCACCTGCTATAGTGATCCGGAAATTGAATTCTGGCTGGCCTTGCTTCCAACAATTCCTACCATATAATTTGACCTTTTATTGCAGTACGGTAGAGATCTGTTTCTGCCTACAACTGCATTGATTGCAACAACTACTTTGCTCCATGCTTTGTTCCTCTCAGCTTGTCTGTGCCCTCCATTACCAGACAGTAGTTTGCCATGTGTCCTAAATGCTGCCATGTGTACACAGTTTTACTCATTGCTAAAGTTATCATGTCTATGCCTGGATCCCTTTTTCTCCATCTGTACTATACAGGGAAAAAAAGAGCTACAGTCAGGCACTTGCCACAGTACTGTCTGAATAAAATCAGCAGTTGACCTATAAACCATTGGCCTGCTATTACTATCATCAACAAAAATATGCAAATAGTCAAACAGAAATGTGATTTCAAAGTGCACAACTTTGGGCCAGATTCACAAAGGCTTGCACGGAGTCTAAGAGTAGAGTAAGACTCCAGACAGCCAACATGTCTGCCGAGCGATCCAGGAATATCCGGCAGGGGCGTGCATGAGAGCTCTTAAAACGACTCTTGCATGGACAGTGTTAGGATATGCAAATTACCTCATCTGCTGCTGAAAGCTATGCAAATGAGGTAAATTTGCGATCCAGGAAACACTAACCTGTCCGAGTAAGAGTAGTGTTATTTGCAGAAATGTACTCAGTTGGTAACTGAGTACCATTCTGCAAATAGCAAAATGGAGCTATGACAGCCACAAATAAAGGATGCATCGAGTTGAGGAAGCATGCCAATGGCCAAATATAAGGCCATTGGCATTATTATGTGTTGCAAAATAATAAAAAACATTTTTTCCCGATCTTCGATGTTTAAGCATAGCGCAGTACTGCACAAACGTGTGGCACTCTAAAAACCAGAAAAAAAAAGCCTAAAAATAGGCATTTTATTAAATATATTCATCTGCCATGCAGGTGAATGAGGCTGAAGACAACATGGCTACTGAGCAGAGGTTGTTAAGGGGGGAAGCTCAGTCTGAGAGATGTAACAAAGCATTAGTAGGCAATCCTATGCAAATGAGTATACGGATAGTGAATCCCAATCTTCCCTGCCATGTGAACCATGTCCCTAGAGTGTAAAATTAGGATTAGGGGAGTAAAAGAGTAGAAGATAGGTGACATCATGAGGGGGATATGTTAAAAAAGACTGTATGCTTATTGGAGCAGAGTGGCATGTGTTTGCTGTGAGTTACTCAGGACTGGAAGAGGAGTGTCTACAGTTGTCTGAACTGAAACCCAGAAACTGAAGGTGTACGCCGTGGCTATCACTAAAGTTTCTTGCAAAGATGCTTACATTGTGTACACTTGTACGTGCCTGTAAACCCGTGTAAGCCTGTGTGCACCCGTGTAAGCCTGTGTAAGGCTGTCTAAGTCTGTGTGCATGCATGTGCACCCGCCTAAGTCTGTGTAAGGCCGTGTAAGCCTGTGTAAGGCTGTGTGCACACATGTGCACGTGTGTGCGCTTGTTTGTGCATCGCTGCCCCCTGTGGAAACAGAAAGGGAAAAGGAAGGAAAAGAGGTAGTAGGAAGTTAACCAAGGAGAACTAGCAGAGCTGCCAGGTGAAATCAATCAGAATCAGCCAATTACACAGGCAGTACACTAGCCCAGCCCAGCCCAGTACTTAAAACTCTGCAAACAACATTCTCCCATGTTTTTCTCAGAAACACTGCAACACTGCAGTCTACAAAGAGAAGTGAAAACTTAAAAAGCTTAACTCAGACAAAAAATGTTAGGGGCTGCCATTGCTATTATAAGGCAACATGTGCAAGATGCTGAGGGTGGTGCCATTGCAAATGCTGCTGAGCAACCCACAGTGAGGAGACGGAGAAGAGTGTACAGACCCAGGGTAATCTACCAGGGGCTACACGAGCTGGAGATAGTGGAGTGCTATAGAGTGGACAGAGACCTCCTGCAGCAAATTGTTGAGCTGTGCAGGCCACGCCTCACACACAGAACCAACAGAGGGGAACCCATCCCAGTGGAAACCAAGGTATGTGTTGGCCTAAGAATACTAGCAACAGGTACCTTCCAGAGACCAACTGGTGATATGATGGGGATTTCACAGGCATCAGCATCCAGGGTACTGCACCAGTTACTGAATGCCATGCTAGCACATGTCGGTGATCATGTATATTTCCCCAATTCCCGTGAGGTATTGGCCAGCAATATGCGCCTCTTCCAGCAAATAGCAGAATACCCCGAGGTAGTGGGTGCAAATGACTGCACGCACATACACATCAAAGCACCAGCTGATGAGCGTGGTAGGCCTACATCAACCGCAAGGGCTTCCACTCCATCAACTGCCAGGTCGTGTGCGATGCCTAGGGCATAATACTGAATGTGTGTGCTGGCTACCCTGGAAGCTACCATGATTCCCATATCTGGCATCTGATGCAGCTGAACCAGACATTTGCCAATGGAGACATCCCTGACGGTCACCTAGTGGGGGATGCTGAATATGCACTGGAGCCGTGGCAGATGACACCCATCAGAAATGCACACACAACTGATCAAGAACTCCATAATGAGGCACATGCACAAACACAAAATGTAATCGAGCGTGTGTTTGGGATGCTCAAGTCACAGTTCTGGTGCTTGGACACATCTGGTGGAGCCTTGCTGTACTCACCAACTACATGTACCTAAATTGTCATGGTATGTGCCATGCTACACAATATGATCCTGCAAAAACAGCTGCAGCAGGAACAGCATGGGGCAGGGTCACACAGCCCCCCACCATTGCCAAGGCCTGCACAGGCACAGTGTGACTCGGAGGAGGAACAACCTGAGCCTGCCCCAGTAGGCAGAAGGAGGTGTGCCCAGTATGCCTTGGCCTTGGCAAAGAGGCAACGCATAGCACATACACTGGCTCAGTAGGAACCCTGGAAATTATACCTCTCTCTGACTCGCACATAAAATAAAAGGGATGCCTCACTTGATACTACCTGTTTCCAAACATGTATAGGGAGTGTAGTATGTGCATCCGACATAGGCAGCCCTGCAGCATCACCTGAGGCATGATTGCCATGTTTTAAGCAATATAAAGCAGTGCTAAGCAGCATTTACCAATATTTAGCATATGTAAACAAAATTGCCCGTGTTAACTAGCGCAATGTTGGGCAACATTGAGCAATGTTGAGCAAGGTTGGGCAAAGTCGTGCAAAGTTGAGCAAAGTTAGATAAACATGCTCATATTTGCTTTACTGTTCCTTAAGAAGTCTGGTCTGCCCAGCATGAAAATAAAATGCAGTGACAGGGCTCGAACCTGGGATACTGTGCCCTATAGTCACAGTACTGAACTACTAAGCCATGATAGCATTTCAGTGGCACTGACACAGCAGGACAATTGTACACTAATGCAAACACAAAGAAATGCTGTATCATGCCCCTAAAGAGGCATATGGGTAACCTCCCCCACAGGCCTATGCAGACAGAGAACATCAGGCCAGGTGGTGTGATGTCGGTTGTGTAGGCTATGAAGTTGCAATCTAATATACGTGACATTGGACACTAGGATTTGTAGCACAGTAGTATGCCTCGAGCCAGTATGATAGGCAACAGTACAGACTGAAATGGTGTACTGTACATAGCAGTGCAGGCATAGCAAATGTGTATAAGTGACAGGTGAAACCGTCATGCTATGTACACCCACAGTAACAATCAGGTGTGCACCCGGGTAGAAATGTACAAAGAATAGCTGTCTCCCCGTATGTAGAAATGTTGATAAGTCTATGCAAAGTGTCTAATGGAAGCCCTGCAGGCATAGTGTGATTCCTGTTGATCTATGACACAAAGTGATCCCTGCTGTAAAAATACAACTTGATTTGCCATACACATATAGTATAAATGCCTATACTGGGCGTACTCACACACTCCAACAAATGTAGTGGATTTCATTCAGCATCACACTGAAATGTCATACTGGGCATGCTCACACACTTAGGCTAAATACAGATGTGCTAATAAGGGATCTATGGACAAATGTGGATAGTCGTCTCTACTTCCAGGAACACATTCACAAACTGGTCAGAAAATCATGCTTTGTGTTCACACAAACTGCCAATGTCTGTGCATGTAGGTGAAAGGAGGTTCCCACTACTCAGCGGCCATCAGACATGTCAGAGAGTACCACAACACACTTGCGATGAATCTGACTAGGCAAGTTCAGCAGCCAGAAAGACCATTGAAGTACCTTAACAAGAGGATTACTGGCCTCAAATAGTTGCCCCATGCAACAAGACTGAATGTAACCCAATCTGTACTCTGTTGCATACTGTCAGCTCAGGAGATCTCTGCTCAACAGACAGGTCCATGTCATGGCTACACTCAGATCTGTTCTGAGTTACAGCTCAATGGCACTAAATATACAGACCCAACTGATATTGCCAACATCCTGGCAGATAGGATCAATGTTAACTTTACTCCCCCTCACCCATGAAAGAGCACATCTCTATAATGGAAGACTGCAAAGTTGCTGTCATCACAGCTGCACAGGTAAAAAACACTCTCCAAAGCCTGTATCACATCAGCCATGGGACCAGATAACATCCCAAGCTGTGTAGCATCTACTTACCTGAAGTAAAATTTAACATAGTAGGTCTGTGGCAACTGAAGTTTCCAGAGGACTGCAAACTAGGAGCCATAAATGTAAACACTAAAGATGTGGATATCCTACAAAAGGGCCTCACTGAGACAGATGGCTTTTGTCAAAGCAATGGGCTCTAGCTCAATGCCAAATGGTGCATTGTCATCCCCTTTTTAAAAAATCTGTAGCCAAGAACTACAACAAAGTTGGTAGTATACTTCATACTGAAAGTATGACAACAGACCTTGGGTCACAGGTGGACAGTGGACACAACTGTGATAACCACATTCCCACAGTAGTCAGAAAACCCTCCTATGTGGCACACCTCATCACAAAATGTGTCTCATGCAGAACAGAAGAGGACATTGTTCCCCTCTACTCATCACTCACTAGAACTATAATAGAGTACAACACCACTTCTGCTATGTACCTCACAAGACAACCACAACAACCAGAAAGCCTGCAACAATACCTCACAAAGAGCATTAGCAGCCTGGAATACATGCCATACACAGACCATCTCAAAATGCTCCATCCGTACTCCCTTGCATATCGCCTACTCAGAGGTGTTCACTGCCTAACATACAAAGCTATGTCAAACACAGAGCTGTTGGACATGCTCCACGTAAAACACTCACAATCCCTCTGATCTTCGGACCCAAAACCACGTGTGAAATACAAAAGGAAGGGGGTGTACCCATTTACCTTACGGATACCCACACCTTCAGGTTAGTGGCACTGCATGAGGCCTTGGAGACCATGCAAGTGCAACTAACATTAGGCAAAGCTGCTCATCAGATGGTAGCCTGCTACAGATCACCTATCTTGTCTCAGGAACCTCACTCAGTATTCCTGAGAACAGTGGAAAATACAAGGGTCCTGTCAAGCACCATTATATGAGGAGATTACAACTACCCAAACATTGAGTGGGAGAATTACTCGTGTACAACGTCCTTTGCCCAATGTTTCCGAGGGTTTAAAAACTCTAACACCCTGGAACAGCTGGTCACCACGCCCACTACAGGTGACAAACATACTGGACATGATCATCACCAACATGGGGTACCAGTGTTCCACAACAGAGATAAACCCCTCGCTGGTAATATCAGACCATAAAGTAATCACACTGGACATCCACCCCCCCCACCCAGTCAATGAAACCATTGTGAAGACATATTCCAAAGCAAACTGCACACTTCCCAAGACCAAAGTGGAACGTTCCAAAGACCTCTTGCTATAGGATAATGGTATACAATCTGCAGAATCATTTACAAGTGCATCCTATGAGCACCTACAGGGATGCATGGAGCAAGACAACACAAAGAAATCCAAGATGCACTCCTCCAAAAATAAGACAACAATCAGGTGGTTGTTGCCCACAAATAAGCTAGACAACAGAAGGAGAAAACAAACACATGATAGAGCCAACTTCACTAAAGGAAAGGCATCACTGATCATCATTAGGAAGAAACAATGATCACTCATAAAATAATCCAAGTACTGTTTCTAAAGAAAAATAGCCAAGGAATGTAAGAATAACAACCACATAGCCTTCAGTAGCTATACCAGACATGTAGGTGTCAACTTCCAAATATGCTGTCAGCTACTGAAAAAGGAAAGAAATACACTGAACCAACTTTCATTGCCTACATCCAGGGGGACAAGTTCATTGTAAACCCCCCCATCACCCCCAAATGGCCCTGTGTCCATCTCAGAAGGATGCTGTGCCCCAGACATCATGGACATGCAGGTAAAGATAGCCCTCTCCAAAGCTAAGAACACAGCATCAATGGGACTGGATGGTATCCCAGGCTGATCCCACACTAGGCCCAACAGGAACTACACTCTCACCTACATCCACTGTCCAGACTCAAGCATACCACAGGCTATGTACGCAAAGAATGGCATACACTAACAGTCATCCAGCTCCACAAAGGGGGTGCCACAACAGAACCTGGAAACCATTGCCCCATATGTCTACTCAGCTTGGTCTACAAAGCTATTGAGCAAATTGTTATAGAACCCATAAACAGAGACACTGGAGATCTCCAGACACCGGACTCTACACATCTCCGCCTTATTAAAGGTAGATCCTGTCTCCTACACCTAGTTGACTGATGTCAAACAGTTACCAATGACATAGATGGAGGTGAAAGCAGTCCACACAGCCCACCTGGACCTCATTAAGAACTTTCAACACCATTCCCCACTCTGTCATCATGGACAAGCATACCAGCTTGAACATTAACAGCTATGTCACAGGATGGGTGGCTAAGTGGCTCACAGATCAAACACACATGTTCAGAGTTGTGGGTGCTATGTCCGATTCTAGGCCAGCCACAAATGACATCCCACAGGTGTTGGTCCTGGGACCCCACCTGTTCAGTAGATACTGCTCAGAGGTACAGGCAAGCATGGGAGTTGTATGGCTGAACAGGTTTGCAGATGACTGCTAACTGTGGCCCATAATCGACTCTACGGCTGACACAGACATCCTCCAGAAGTGTCTTACAGAGACTGATACCTGGTGTCAAAACAATGCCCTCAAGCTGAATGCCAATGAATGCATAGTCATCCCCTGTGGGTAAAACAATGTGCACACAAATTACCACATAGGTGGTAATCCAGTATGTACAGAGAAAGTCATTATGGCCCTGGGGACACAGGTAGATAGCAAACTCCCCTTTGATGGTCACATGGACAAAGTGATCAGACATTCCTTCTATGTAGCCCACCTAATGTCACCTAATGTAACCCACATTGTATAGTCTGATGATGTCACCGTCCTACAAATATACCTGTGGAAAGGAGAACTCACAGTAATGTGCATAGTGTGTTGTGTAAATGCACTCCTGTACTATCAAATAA
>NC_056736.1:138356453-138408925 GCF_019279795.1 Protopterus annectens | reverse complement strand
AGGCAATTCTATGCAAATGAGTATATGGATAGGGAATCCCAATCTTCCCTGCCATGTGAACCATGTCCCTAGAGTGTAAAATTAGGATTAGGGGGTAACAGAGTAGAAGATAGGTGACATCATGAGGGGGTATGTTACAAAGACTGTATGCTTATTGGAGCAGAGTGGCATGTGTTTGCTGTGAGTTACTCAGGACTGGAAGAGGTGTGTCTACAGTTGTTTGAAATGAAACCCAGAAACTGAAGGTGTACGCCGTGGCTATCACTAAAGTTTCTTGCAAAGATGCTTACATTGTGTGCACGTGTACATGCCTGTAAACCCGTCTAAGCCTGTGTGCACCCATGTAAGCCTGTGTAAGGCTGTCTAATTCTGTGTGCGTGCATGTGCACCCGCCTAAGCCTGTGTAAGGCCGTGTAAGCCTGTGTAAGGCTGTGTGCACACGTGCGCATGTTTGCGCGTCACTGCCCCCTGTGGAAACAGAAAGGGAAAAGGAAGGAAAAGAATTAGTAGGAAGTTAACCAAGGAGAACTAGCAGAGCTGTCAGGTGAAATCAATCAGAATCAGCCAATTACACAGGCAGTACACTAGCCCAGCCCAGCCCAGCACTTAAAACTCTGCAAACAACATTCCCGCATGTTTTTCTCAGAAACACTGCAACACTGCAGTCTACAAAGAGAAGTGAAAACTTAAAATGCTTAACTCAGACAAAAAATGTTATGAGCTGCCATTGCTATTATAAGGCAACATGTGCAAGATGCTGAGGGTGGTGCCATTGCAAATGCTGCTGAGCAACCCACAGTGATGAGACGGAGAAGAGTGTACAGACCCAGGGTAACCTACCAGGGGCTACACGAGCTGGAGATAGCGGAGTGCTATAGAGTGGACAGAGACCTCCTGCAGCAAATTGTTGAGCTGTGCAGGCCACGCCTCACACACAGAACCAACAGAGGGGAACCCATCCCAGTGGAAACCAAGGTATGTGTTGGCCTAAGAATACTAGCAACAGGTATCTTCCAGAGACCAACTGGTGATATGATGGGGATTTCACAGGCATCAGCATCCAGGGTATTGCACCAGTTCCTGAATGCCATGTCAGCACATGTCGGTGATCATGTATATTTCCCCAATTCCCGTGAGGTATTGGCCAGCAATATGCGCCTCTTCCAGCAAATAGTGGAATACCCCGAGGTAGTGGGTGCAATTGACTGCACGCACATACACATCAAAGCACCAGCTGGTGAGCGGGGTAGAGCCTACATCAACCGCAAGGGCTTCCACTCCATCAACTGCCAGGTCGTGTGCGATGCCTAGGGCATAATACTGAATGTGTGTGCTGGCTGCCCTGGAAGCTACCATGATTCCCATAGCTGGCATCTGATGCAGCTGAACCAGACATTTGCCAATGGAGACATCCCTGACGGTCACCTAGTGGGGTATGCTGAATACACACTGGAGCTGTGGCAGATGACACCCATCAGAAATGCACACACACCTGAACAAGAACTCCATAATGAGGCACACGCACAAACACAAAATGTAATCGAACGTGTGTTTGGGATGCTCAAGTCATGGTTCTGGTGCCTGGACACATCTGGTGGAGCCTTGCTGTACTCACCAACTACATGTACCCAAATTGTCATGGTATGTGCCATGCTGCACAATATGATCCTGCGAAAACAGCTGCAGTAGGAACAGCATGGGGCAGGGCCACACAGCCCCCCACCATTGCCAAGGCCTGCACAAGCACAGCGTGACTCAGAGGAGGAACAACCTGAGCCTGGCCCAGTAGGCAGAAGGAGGCGTGCCGAGTATGCCTTGGCCTTGGCAAAGAGGCAACGCATAGCACATACACTGGCTCAGTAGGAACCCTGGAAATTATACCTCTCTCTGACTCGCACATAAAATAAAAGGGATGCCTAACTTGACACTACCTGTTTCCAAACATGTATAGGGAGTGTAGTATGTGCATCCGACATAGGCAGCCCTGCAGCACCACCTGAGGCATGATTGCCATGTTTTAAGCAATATAAAGCAGTGCTAAGCAGCATTTACCAATATTTAGTATATGTAAACAAAATTGCCCATGTTAACTAGCGCAATGTGGGCAACATTGAACAATGTTGAGCAAGGTTGGGCAAAGTCGTGCAAAGTTGAGCAAAGTCAGATAAACATGCTCATATTTGCTTTACTGTTCCTTAAGCAGTCTGGTCTGCCCAGCATGAAAATAAAATGCAGTGACAGGGCTTGAACCTAGGATACTGTGCACTATAGTCACAGTACTGAACCACTAAGCCATGACAGCATTTCAGTGGTACTGACACAGCAGGACAATTGTACACTAATGCAAACACAAAGAAATGCTGTCTCATGCCCCTAAAGAGGCATATGGGTAACCTCCCCCACAGGCCTATGCAGACAGAGAACATCAGGCCAGGCGGTGTGATGTGGGTTGTGTAGGCTATGAAGTTGCAATCTAATATATGTGACATTGGACACTAGGATTTGTAGCACAGTAGTATGCCTCAAGCCAGTACGATAGGCAACAGTACAGACTGAAATGGTGTACCATACATAGCAGTGCAGGCATAGCAAATGTGTCTGAGTGACAGGTGAAACCTTCATGCTATGTACACCCACAGTAACAATCAGGTGTGCACCCGGGTAGAAATGTACAAAGAATAGCTGTCCCGCGTATGTAGAAATGCTGATAAGTCTATGCAAAGTGTCTAATGGAAGCCCTGCAGGCACAGCATGATCCCTGTTGATCTATGACACAAAGGTGAGCCCTGCTGTAAAAATACAACTTAATTTGCCATACACATATAGTATAAATGCCTATACTGGGCGTGCTCACACACTCCAACAAATGTAGTGGATTTCATTCAGCATCACATTGAAATGTCATACTGGGCATGCTCACACACTTAGGCTAAATACGGATGTGATAATAAGGGATCTATGGACAAATGTGGATAGTCATCTCTACTTCCAGAAACACATTCACAAAGTGGTCAGAAAATCATGCCATGTGTTCACACAAACTGCCAAGGTCTGTGCATGTAGGTGAAAGGAGGTTCCCACTACTCAGCGGTCATCAGACCTGTCAGAGAGTACCACAACACACTTGCGATGAATCTGACTAGGCAAGTTCAGCAGCCAGAAAGACCACTGAAGTACCTTAACAAGAGGATTACTGGCTTCAAATAGTTGCCCCATGCAACAAGACTGAATGTAACCCAATCTGTACTCTGTTGCATACTGTCAACTCAGGAGATCTCTGCCCAACAGACAGGTCCATGTCATGGCTACACTCAGATCTGTTCTGAGTTACAGCTCAATGGCACTAAATATACAGTCTCAACTGATATTGCCAACATCCTGGCAGATAGGATCAGTGTTAACTTTACCACCCCTCACCCATGAAAGAGCACATCTCTATAATGGAAGACTGCAAAGTTGCTGTCATCACGGCTGCACAGGTAAAAAACACTCTCCAAAGCCTGTATCACAGCAGCCATGGGACCAGATAACATCCCAAGCTGTGTAGCATCTACTTACCTGAAGTAAAATTTAACATGGAAGGTCTGTGGCTACTGAAGTTTCCAGAGGACTGCAAACTAGGAGCCATAAATGTAAAAGCTAAATATGTGGACATCCTACAAAAGGGCCTCACTGAGACAGATGGCTTTTGTCAAAGCAATGGGCTCTAGCTCAATGCCAAATGGTGCATTGTCATCCCCTTTTTAAAAACTCTGTAGCCAAGAACTACAACATAGTTGGTAGTATACTTCATACTGAAAGTGTGACAAGAGACCTTGGGTCACAGGTGGACAGTGGACACAACTGTGATAACCACATTCCCACAGTAGTCCAGAAACCCTCCTATGTGGCACACCTCATCACAAAATGTGTCTCATGCAGAATAGAAGAGGACATTGTTCCCCTCTACTCATCACTCACTAGAACTATAATAGAGTACAACGCCACTTCTGCTATGTACCTCACAAGACAACCACAACAACCAGAAAGCCTGCAACAATACCTCACAAAGAGCATTAGCAGCCTAGAATACATGCCATACACAGACCATCTCAAAATGCTCCATCCGTACTCCCTTGCATATCGCCTACTCAGAGGTGTTCACTGCCTAACATACAAAGCTATGTCAAACACAGAGCTGTTGGACATGCTCCACGTAAAACACTCACAATCCCTCTGATCTTCGGACCCAAAACCACGTGTGAAATACAAAAGGAAGGGGTGTACCCATTTACCTTATGGATACCCACACCTTCAGGTTAGTGGCACTGCATGAGGCATTGGAGACCATGCAAGTGCAACTAACATTGGGCAAAGCTGCTCATCAGATGGTAGCCTGCTACAGATCATGAATCTTGTCTCAGGAACTTCACTCAGTATTCCTGAGAACAGTGGAAAATACAAGGGTCCTGTCAAACACCATTATATGAGGAGATTACAACTACCCAAACATTGAGTGGGAGAATTACTCATGTACAACGTCCTTTGCCCAATGTTTCTGAGAGTTTAAAAACTCTAACATCCTGGAACAGCTGGTCACCACGCCGACTACAGGTGACAACATACTGGACATGATCATCACCAACATGGGGTACCAGTGTTCCACAACAGAGATAAACCCCTCGCTGGTAATATCAGACCATAAAGTAATCACACTGGACATCCACATCCCGCCCCCCCACCCAGTCAATGAAACCTCTGTGAAGACATATTCCAAAGCAAACTGCACACTTCCCAAGACCAAAGTGGAACGTTCCAAAGACCTCTTGCTATAGGATAATGGTATACAATCTGCAGAATCATTTACAAGTGCATCCTATGAGCATCTACAGGGGTGCATGGAATGAGACAACACAAAGAAATCCAAGATGCACTCCTCCAAAAATAAGACAACAATCAGGTGGTTGTTGCCCACAAATAAGCTAGACAACAGAAGGAGGAAACGACCATATGATAGAGCCAACTTCACTAAAGGAAAGGCATCACTGATCATCATTAGGAAGAAACAATGATCACTCATAAAATAATCCAAGGACTGTTTCTAAAGAAAAATAGCCAAGGAATGTAAGAATAACAACCACATAGCCTTTGGTAGCTATACCAGACATGTAGGTGTCAACTTCCAAATATGCTGTCAGCTACTGAAAAAGGAAAGAAATACACTGAACCAACTTTCATTGCCTACATCCAGGGGGACAAGTTCAATGTAAACCCCCCCCATCACCCCCAAATGGCCCTGTGTCCATCTCAGAAGGATGCTGAGCCCCAGACGTCATGAACATGCAGGTAAAGATAGCCCTCTCCAAAGCTAAGAACACAGCATCAATGGGACTGGATGGTATCACAGGCTGCGTCCCACACTAGGCCCAAAAGGAACTACACTCTCACCTACATCCACTGTCCAGACTCAAGCATACCACAGGCTATGTACCCAAAGAATGGCATACACTAACAGTCATCCAGCTCCACAAAGGGGTGCCACAACAGAACCTGGAAACCATTGCCCTATATGTCTACTCAGCTTGGTCTACAAAGCTATTGAGCAAATTGTTATAGAACCCATAAACAGAGACATTGGAGATCTCCAGACACTGGACTCTACACATCTCCGCCTTGTTAAAGGCAGACCCTGTCTCCTACACCTAGTTGACTTATGTCAAACAGTTACCAAGGACATAGATGCAGGTGAAAGTAGTCCACAAAGCCCACCTGGACCTCACTAAGGACTTTCAACACCATTCCCCACTCTGTCATCATGGACAAGTGTACCAGCTTGAACATTAACAGCTATGTCACAGGATGGGTGGCTAAGTGGCTCACAGATCAAACACACATGTTCAGAGTTGTGGGTGCTATGTCTGATTCTAAGTCAGTCACAAATGACATCCCACAGGTGTTGGTCCTGGGACCCCACCTGTTCAGTAGATACTGCTCAGAGGTACAGGCAAGCACGGGAGTTGTATGGCTGAACAGGTTTGAAGATGACTGCTAATTGTGGTCCATAATTGACTGTACGGCTGACACAGACATCCTCTAGAAGTGTCTTACAGAGACTGATACCTGGTGTCAAAACAATGCCCTCAAGCTGAATGCCAATGAATGCATAGTCATCCCCTGTGGGTAAAACAATGTTCTCACAAATTACCACATAGGTAGTAATCCAGTATGTACGGAGAAAGTCATTATGTCCCTGGGGACACAGGTAGATTGCAAACTCCCCTTTGATGGTCACATGGACAAAGTGTTCAGACATTCCTTCTATGTAGCCCACCTAATGTCACCTAATGTAACCCACATTGTATAGTCTGATGATGTCACCGTCCTACAAATATACCTGTGGAAAGGAGAACTCACAGTAATGTGCATAGTGTGTTGTGTAAATGCGTACTCCTGTACTATCATAAAGTAGTCAGGTAGGGGTTTGAATCCTGCACTCGACAAGTGTGCATGTGTGTCTGTGTGTGGTCTCCTTGGGAAGGAACAACCTGTTTGGAGAGTAGTAAAACACCTTAAAAGTGGTATACTAATCATTGTCAAGTCTGATGATGTCACCATCCTACAAATATACCTGCAGAAAAGAGACTTTCCAGTAATGTGTATAGCACGACGTGTTAATGCATACTCTTCTAGTATCATGAAGTAGTTAGGTAGGGGTATGAATCCTGCACTTGACAAGTGTTTGTGTGTGGTCTCTTTGGGAAGGTGTAACCTTTTTGGAGAGTAGTAAAACATCTTAAAAGTGGTATACTAATCATTGTCAAGTCTGATGATGTCACCATCCTACAAATATACCTGTGGAAAAAGCACTTACCAGTAATGTGTATAGCACAATGTGTTAATGCGTACTCCTCTAGTATCATGAAGTAGTTAGGTAGGGGTTTGAATCCTGCACTTGACAACTGTGTGTATGTATGTAATTATCTTGGAGAGGAGCAACCTTTTTGTAGAGTAGTAGTACACCTTACAAGTGGTATACTTATCTTTGTCAAGTCTGATGATGTCACCATCCTACAAATATACCTGTGGAAATGAGACCTCCCAGTAATGTGTACAGTGCGTCATGTTAATGCATATTCCTCTAGTATTATGAAGTAGTTAGGTAGGGGTTTGAATCCTGCTCTTGGTGAGTGTGTGTGCTCTATGTGTGTGAAACTGTTGGTTAATGTGCTGTGGGTTTTGCTTTTGCTACCGTATGACATATCAGTAGGCATTGCACATTTTTATTTAACATTTGTTGACCGGGAAAGTCCAACTAGGTTCCACAGATCCTGTTTTCAGCGGAGGCCCGGGGAGAAACACTCCAGAAGCATGCCTTTAGAAATGTGACATGTGAGGTAGCTGTGAGGCAAATACATATACGTACATGTTACCTCAATTATTGCATGTGTGGGAACCCTGCTTTATCCAAGAACACAGCTGTCATCTTTGCCAAACTGTGCTGCTGCTTCCCAGACCTTAGGTCACATCTGTATGCTTGTGACAAGGCCAGCCACTGCAGTGATGCCTGGCCTAGGTCATCCATGTCACACACACTCATTACGGTTCCTATTGAATTGTGTGAGTGAGGGTTTATGGCCGAGGTATATGTCAGACCTGTTCAAATGCAGCAAAGTCTGTCAATGATGACTATTCATGATAGGTATACAACAACCTTTGTGGATATGCATGCAGACTCCTTATTGCTTATGTGATCCACCGAGGGATTTCAAAATACCTTAGGAAATGTGATTATCAAAGGAGAGATGATGTAACACTAGGTTGCATGTACACATCGGTACCTGTTCATTACGTTGGTGGCTGCTACCTATGTGGTACTGTGGGGATACTATGTTCTGTAAAGGTGGATAACTATGCTTAGTTTGGCGTATAGCTTTACAGCATGGGTTTGACAACAGGTATCTGTCTGTATGATACCCTTGTGGAGGATGTGTGTGTCACCTGGAAAATGCAGTATAGGCCACAGTATGCATTACCAGATGTGGACAAACATATCCCTACTGTGATTGCTTGCACCTAAGAGAGCCATATGCCAAACAGGAGTGGTCTCAGTAATGGGTGCAGGTGAATACCACTGGTTACTGGCATAGTATAGTACCTGAAGGATCCAAATGTTGCTGTGTGTCCTACATCTGTGTGTCAGTTGTCAAGACATAATCTAATGATTGGTTATGGTCAGGCTGCTGAAGTCATGTATACTACCAGCATGCAAAACAATGACAGATAGTAACAGTATCACCCACAGCACAGTGTCAAACCATGTCATACACACATGTGTAGTCAGGTTCCGAAATGTTTGTAGTACAATGCATACTGGCCACCAATAGAAACTATGGAGTGTTACTGTGTAATACAGAGCATGTCACCCTGCCCATGTGCCCACTAGGCATGTACATGCAGACAGTGCACCTCCACCATGTTCACAACTGTACACCTGCATATCTGTGCTACACACATACCACACATACTGTCCACTCTCTAACACTCTAACATATGCTGCCAATATGGCACACATCAGCCAAGTGGCACATGGGCGGACAATACACAATTGGAACTAACACTGGTGTAAACAACACTACAATGACAATCATAGCTTTACTGCATCATGCCTGCTCAGCTACACCTTCAAGCATATCATTACACTCTACTGCTGACAACATGCTAACATTGCTATACTGCTATAAAGACACCCTGTGCATCAACACCATGGTATCCTGTTATTGCATTGATGTTACAGGTGACAGGAGGTGGCACGGGTTTCATCATATGCACAGGGTGTGTTGTTGGTTTGCCAGAGGCTTACAGTGAGCCATCCAATCGACATGTATGTGTGTGTGTGTGTGTGTGTGTGTGTGTGTGTGTGTGTGTGTGTGTGTGTGTATGTGTGTGAGGGGCAAGAATACTGGTATGGTCTAATGTTAATGTAATGTGTGTGGGTATGTGTTAGCCCTAGGTGTCTGGATTATGTGTGTGTGTGTCTGCATGCACACAGTTCCACCATGCAGCTGCCATATACGGGTATTTGTGGGACAGCCACAGACTGTACCTGCAAGGCTTTACATGTCACCGTCTCTGGCCACGGATACGGTACCTGTGCCTGGCAGGGGTGCTACTGACACTATCAGGTACTTAGCCAGACTGGGTATTATCCCCAGAGGAAGATGGATGTACACTGGACACAGGTCCCTGCTGGGACTGTCCAGAGCCACATGCACATGGTCTTCTATGACATTCTATAGACAGCCCACCCCCAAAATTGCTGGGGCTGGTACTGGCACTACGGGACCAGCTGTGGTTTGATGGACGTCCACGGCGACTGCCAGCTGCTGATGTTGCTGGCATTCGTCAATGACTCAACCGTCCTGCACTGTCCTTACACATGGACATGACATTGCGGAGGACAACTAATGTCTCTCCCCAAAGTCTATCAGTAACCTCAGTGTAATTACAGATGGCACCAGCTAGGTCACAGAAACTGTCAATTACGGAGGTGTTATGTGCCCTCTGTGCCCTTAGTCCCTGTCTGGTGTACCGTTCCATACATGCCTGCACCTCCATGACAGCCTATAACATGCATGAGGTTGTAAGACCTGTGGCACGTCTGCCAGTGGCATGATGAGCAGCAGTGCTCTGACGAGAACCCCTGGACATCTGCCTATGTGTTACCCTTCCAGACATCTGGGTATGGCTGCTGTGTTGGGATGCATGTGCCATGGATACCGCACTGTCCTGGCCAATGCCGACTGTACGCTGTCCCTAAGCTAAGGGCATTGGTGATGGATGTATTGGCAGTATGACTGTGTGCATGGATGGGGTGGACACTTGTGTACTGTCGATTGGTGGCCCAATGACAGACCCTGGCAAACATGCCTGTGCCTCAACACACCTATCATCATTATCACTATTTTGCTCAGTGACATCAGTTTCCCTGTTGCAGTGAACCAGCCCTAAGTCAGCACCTGTGAGAGGAAGACAGGAAACACACTTTACGACCTGTACATGATGTTGGCACACATGAACACATGCACACATGCACACATGCACACATGAACACATGCACACATGCACGCATGCACACATGCACAAATGCACACATGAACACATGCAGACATGAACACATGCACACAAATGCACTCCTCACTAAAACAGACAAACACACACACACACACACACACACACACACACACACACACACACACAAAGCCAGCAATCCAGAACGTACTCAATAGCGGGTGATGGTTGGGTACAGTATCACAAGGCAAACAGTGATATCACACGTGTCAGCATGCAGGACGTGTGTTGCTCAACAGCATGCAGTGCGGGTGTAGACAGCCCTTGCTAATAACAGTATACATGGCTTTGATGCATGTGTGTTGTTATTCAGTGATTAGCTTCACCCTGGAACGCAATGTGTACATGGACACAACATTGCTGTGAAAGTATTAAAAGCTCTGCAATGCCCTGTGCACCATCACTCACAGGTATACATACCATGGCTGGATGTATATCTGTGTGTCACATAGATATCCATTTCTGATTAGAGCATCTGTGTCTTTAGCAGATAAATGTGGACACAGGTTTAGCACATGCATGCTATGTATACACACAGGATGAGTGGTGCATGTATACCTGATGGAATACCATTGCTCAACATAGCCATTGTACAGTGGTTATGTTGAGTGTAGGACATATTGTGGCCATGCCAGTGCTAGCCATGACATGGCATGCTACAACACAACTGCAACATTAAACATCACACATACACAGTGTGTGTCATGTGACCTATACACTCAATAGCATTACAAGGCATATATGTGCCACTTTGTATAAAAGGTGATTGTTATGCATATTGTGTATTGGGCCATATGTGTGCACACACACAACATTGAGGTGCACAGCAGTTAATGCCATGTGTAGTACTGTGGTCACTGTAACTGGATGGGGTGTAGTACCATGAGCCATCATCATGCAGCATCATGTGGTCACTAAAGGCTAATAATGTGTGCCAGTCCGGCACATACCATGCTGTACCAGAACTGCTGTACCATGGCTACATTCACCATTTCACAGCCAGTTGTTACATGGGTTTGTATGGTGCCCAATAGGGGGCATTGCCTAACATGAATGTGTGATGTGTTGGAGAGTGTCACACAGACACATGAGAGGCATCAGCCCCTCAGGTATATTATGTGTGTTGTGCGGATGACATTTGGGATACTGGAGTGTGACCTTACAGCGGATGTCTGAATACTCCATGTGTAGCATGTGAGTGTGTACCGCGTATGACAAAGTTGTGCATGTTGTGTGCATGTGTATTGCCTCTGCCTATCCAATGTCCACTACAGTGTTGCCACAATTGTGTGGGATGCTCTCTGTATTGTTATGTGTTTTAGGCAGCTACCCACATTACTGGGATGTGCATAGTCTCACAGCAAACATTCACAGCATGCATTATGCGTAGGTGTGTTGCATGTACATGGCCTACAGCTCACCTATGACATGCACATTTAATTAGTAATATTAAATGTAGAACACACTCACCAGCATGGGTCTGCTGCCTTGCTGTCACACCAGAGGGACCTACAAGGATATGAGACAGATTGTCAGTGGCAACAACTGTGGCATTGCTACTGTGTGTCTGCAATCTTACAGTAGTACAACGGTTGACAGTCACAGGCTTACAGATTACATGCCTAATTATTAGTATTGCACAACACTAGGCACCACATCCTCTAACTACACAGTAGAAATCTCACATGGGCATGCTCTACCAATAGAGGCAACAGTAGTGTACAGCTATGTCATGTTACCTGCACGCTCCTTGTCAACTTGCAGGGTGGCTCCGGCCTCCATGATGATACATGTTCCTTGATGCTGTTGCTGTTGGCCAGGAGCCACCTGGCTCAGGAGCAGCTCCTCCACTCTGGTGAGGGGGGGATGGATGGGTACCCCACCATCTGTGGCAAGCTGTTGTCTACCGATATCTGACGCATGCTGCCGGACATGTCTAATTAAATCACTGCAGTGATGGCGCACCTGCTCATATGTCCGGTTATGCATGCCTATGTCATTTACACTATGGAAAAGATCTTGCCACAGTGCAGTCTGCTCATGCTGGTCCTGGCTGGTTCTGGAGAACAGCAGGGCATAGTGCTGCACCAGGCTTGCTGTTATCAGTTCCTCCTCTGCCTTGCTGTAGGTGGGGTTTCGACGGTGAGCCATTACCCTGGAAGACAATGAAACAATATGTGTGAGCATGTCATGTGGCACACCTAACACTCTAAAGTACAGATATCAATTAACTGCCATATATAGCAACCTATTGGCTGTCAGAGGATACACACTTTCAATACCACATATCAGTGCTCAGCCAACAACTGCCTGACACTGCCTGGCACACTCTATATATCAAACCATGTTTTGCACAGCAACAATGGTAAACCAGTAGGTAAGACTATACAACAGTACATGGCACACTGTATGCGACACAGTGCACCACCTAGCCACAGGAGGTATATATCAAGCTAAGCATAAGGAAATATGTATTCCATTGCAATGATTGTAAAGTCCAGTTACAGTATTACCAGTATACCACACTAGTCGTTGATGGAAAACCCCTGCCTAACATATGTGCACATTTGTTAATATAGGTGGCATACTGCTGTACTAGACTATACATGTTGCTAGATACGCACTTATATCCTGTAACACACATATGACCGAGGCCATGGTACAGGCATACCCACACACACATCAGACATACATACCAGACACAAAGGTATGGCAAGCCAGATGACCCTTACCTGTGTACCATACAGTACTGTCTGTCAGTAGTTACAAAGCCTTATGCCTGAGGTATGTAATCTATGGGGACTACATGGAACACACAAAACGGTGGTTCCAAGAAATGTGGACATACACCATACTGTGCTGTGTAGGCATACAGCTTCAGGTAGAACTACAGTTCATACATGAGTTGGATTCACCAGCTGTAACACTCAATAAGCATACATATACTGCTGTAACCTACAATGGGACACCCCAGTCAACACTAAGGGACTAGGTCAGACCGTATAGCATACTGCTTCTTCTGCCTAGTGATTGCATACACATCTTTTGCTGGGATCACAGCTAGGACACATAATGCCATGAATGAAACAGTTTCCCACTAAGCTATCACACATGTGCAGACCTCTGACACATTCACCAACACATTCACTATCACACTCTGTCAACCTCACATAGCAGTTATTGCAACAAGTACATGTGGGTGTGTATTGCTTCATAGGTAGATAATAGGCTATTGGCCCTAGGGCCTATAGAAGTCGAGCCATTCGCTACCCTGGCCTTTGACACACAGGTAAGTATGTTTCACGTGGCCCTGTCAAGCAGAGCCACAGAGGTGATTCCCGGGGTGTATTTCCTATCTCCCATACATTCATCAGGATTATTTCTGATGACAGCTAATTAGGGGCTTTGTTTGCTATTGATAGGTGGTTTGTTCCAGAGTATGGGATGTCTCTGAGATAGGAATCTATCCCTCCAGTATGTGCTGTTTATTGAGGTCACAAGGTTTAGGTCCCTAGAGCATGTAGCTCATAGTGATTGTGATCTGTCTACGTGAAGCATGTCCAACACCTCTGGTTTTGACATAGCTTAGTATGTTAGGCAGAGATCACCTCTGTGCAGGCGGTATGCAACACAATCTAGCTGTGGGTTTGTGAAATGGTCTACATAGGGCATCTGTTTGAGGCCGGTATTACTCTTTGTGAGGTATGTCTGTGTCATTTCCAGTTGCTGTAGATGTCTTGTGAGGTACATACCGCATGGGGCATAGTACTCGATAATGGGCTTTATGTGTGATGAGTAGAGAGGAACACTGACTTACTGTGGTGGATGACACACCTTTTGTGATGACGTGTTCCACGTAGACAGTTGACATGACTAGTGTGGCACTGTGATTATCAAAGGGTTGACTACTGTCCACCTGTGTCCCATGGTCTCTTATCACACCTTTGGTGTTAAGTAGACTACTTCATGGATACAGAGTCTTTGCAAGAAGGTATGCCAATGCAGTGTCAACAGTAAGCTTGGGTCCATGGCTTTGTCACCAGGCATCTGTTGCAGTAAATATGACCCTCTCTCTCTCTCTCTATATATATATATATATATATATATATATATATATATATATATATATATATATATATATACACACACACACACACACACACACACACACACACACACACACACACACACACACACACACACACACACACACACACATAAACAACCATTGGTGTACATGTAGATATACATATAGGCACATATACAGTCCACCTTTCATGGTGGGGATATCAATTATGCAAAGGTTGTGAGGTATACCGTTATGTCGTAATATTGCACAGTGTTGTGCAGAATGCATTGAAGGTGTTCTCAGCCCATGTAGCTTTAGCAGGCCTCACTGGCTGCAACACTACAAACCTGATGAATCATACCCACAGCGTTTAACCACCACATGTCATATAACAGCACTGTATGCTGTCTTGTTTGCTACACACTACAACCTACATAGACATATGCACATAACCTTCAACAACATATATATGTCCACCCTTCACAAACAGTTGCAGTATGTCCCTTGCTCTATGCACATGTACAGATGCTAATGTATATGACACAGACAGATCTCTCCATATCTGGGTGCCATTCACACACAAGGTCTACACTGTTGTAAGTTCGTGTACCTCACGGCTGACCGGTTGGGCCTTGCTGCAGCATGAACAGGTGTCACATGTGAGCACACAGTAATATTAGAGGGTGTATATATAGCTGCAAATGCTAGATTAACATACTAGCCTGGTACAGCTGTTGCCAATGCTAAGCTACACATTAATATGACTATCATGCATTTGTTACTCTGTCACATCCATGTTTATGTAACCATATGCGATACTCCCACAAACAGACATTGTACACATTACTGTACAGAACACAGATAACATGGATCAGATGTTTGACATTTAATGCTGAACTACATATGTCACAGTCATATCCCACTGCACACAGCTGCACACTGATGTCTCCATGCCAGTAGTTATGCAGAGCATCTGTGCATAGATACGTACTGCTGCCACATATGGATGATTCAAACTATGTAGAGTACTCTTCATAAACATCTACTACATGCCAGTAAATACATAGCCTTTACATACCTTACCTTTGTATGTGTTTCGTGTGCTTTGTAATAGCTTTTCTTTTTATAGCTTATGATTTTCTTCAAGATATATTTTTTATTTCAATATGATTATTCTTCTTTTCCATATATTATTACTTATGCAATAGTATTTTTTTCAATATATTTTTCTTTTCAATATATATTTTTTTGAAATTTTTTTTAAATATATTTTTTTTCAATGAGATTTTTTTTTTGCAATATATTTTTCTTTTCAATATACTTTTTTTTCAATATATTTTTTTCAATATATATTTTTTTCAATATATTCTTTTAGTTGTTCTTTTTTTCCTATATATTACTTTTTCTTTCAATATATTTGTGGTTGATCTTTTTTTCTTTTTTCCTGCTGCTGTTGGCTGCGTCTGTATGTCTTTCTCTCTCTCTCTCTCTCTCTCTCTCTCTCCCTCTGTACTTGCAATGAAGTGATTGCATGTGTGGACAGCAAGTACAGCCTGCTTTTATAGGCATCTGCACATGTGCATGTGATGTCCTCTGCACCAGTTGGTGGCCATCATTTGGCAATTGCATGCAGCCTACTATGTGGTACTTGCAGTACTCACTGTCATAGCAACCCAATACTATAAATTGCTAAGTCAGATAGCCATAGCCCTTTCAGCTTTCCAAAGTGGGGACCATGCTTGTTTGCTGTGGACACCGTTGTGTAAGTCAGAAGGTTGGTATACTTCTCATAACTGATGCTAGGGGTGTAGCCAGTGATTTGAATGTTGTACTCAGACCTGAATGTTGCCACTTCCAGTACACAGTTGACAGTGTAGAATTGTACTCACCCCTACAAATGCTAACAGAAGATACATGGGAGTATGTATTTTATTTTCTACTTATACAATTAGCTGGCATACATACGTAGTTATTGAGATGTTTTCATTTTGCACATGAACTGTTTGGGAACTGCTGTACTGTGGATATTAATGTACTAATTTCTGCACAGTTTGTGCTTTTTCTTTTGTTGACATTATCACAGGATGCTCATGAAAACTAGACAGTTCCAGTACTGAGTATGCCTACCTACATCCTTGCTGTACCTTGAACACACAGGTATTTTGTACATTTGGGTGGGGATTGTCCTGCTATGATACTGTGTGGGGGTTGTAAAGTGCTGCTGTAACATTATTTACTGCTAGAATGTCTGGTTCTGTTATCACAGTCATGTAATGCAATTCTACAACAACTGTTGGTAAAGTTCCACAAAACAGGTTTTGTGTTATGGCATTCCTATCTTTCCTTTACATTCATACATTCTGATGCATGATATACATAGCTATATATATATATATATATATATATATATATATATATATATATATATATATATATATATATATAGATATATATATTTCAGCAACAACCTGCTGTATATCTACTGTGGCCTAGTAGTACTTCATACAGTCTAGTGCCTTGAAGTTCTGGGGTTCGAGACTGACAGTGGTGTTTTATTTTGCTGCAGAGCAGAACAAGGCCCCTCATATGCAGGGTGACTAAGGCACTTTTAAGCAGTTGTAAGTGGGTTTGCGTGGGTTTGAGTGACGCTTAGCAATGTTAAGCTAAGCGCACACTCGCGCAAACCCGCTTACTACTGCTTAAAAGTGCTTACTCATGCTAACCCCCGGGCTCATTTCTTTGAAAGAAAAGAAAATGGGGAGATAGGAAAGTGGTGAAAAAGGGGCAAAAAGAGGGAAAGACAGTAGGGAAAACAGCTCAGGATGTGCAGAACGGGTGTAGGGAAGGTCCATAGCTGCCCATTTCTTTAACAGCAACAGCTGTGCATATACTAGTAATTTGGAGGGAAATTTGAAACCTTCCACCCCTGAGAGAGGGGTGAGGACAACGAAGTATGCTGTACTGTCAATTAAATTTCAGTTTCTGTGTCCAGCGGACATTTGTGCAAAATGGGCAGCTATGTATGAAGTGTAATTTTTTTGTGGGAGCAGATTGCCCATTTTTTATTTTTTTTTCAGGTGAGAATGGAATGTGGGGTAGGGGAAGTAGGTATATTTTGGGTGGTAGGTTGGGGAGGTAAACAGACAAGACAAACAAGATGCTTACAGGGGTGGAATATGACACATGGGGTGGGTGAACACCATTGACGGGGAAGGATGTTTGGAAATTGCAAGCCCATGAGCCCACAGATGGCAACAGTGGAACTGAGATCCCCACCCTTGGACAGTCACCACTGCACCTTCACAGCCTGGAGGGTGGCTGTGCTGGGGTCTGCATAGGAGGGGCAGGCTCACCCATGAGTCACGCCACTCTTGCCTCGAGCTGGCGTAGAGGATCAGCGACTGAAAGCTCGATCTCCCTACGCACCACAGCCTGGACCGTTCAGAGGGTGATAGTTGGCCCTCCTCCGGCCACGCTAGCAGGGGGGGGCAAGCCCCATCCCCTGCAGCGCTTCCACCCGAAGGTGGCACAGGGCCAACGGAGGAGGAGGTCCCGGGCTGGGCACCAGACCTGCTGGTGCCAGGTGCCATCGCCAGCTGAGGTGGGACAGGTGGGTCCACTGGGACCGGCCTTCCCATACGTTCTGTGTTTAGGAGAATTTAATGACAATATGGGTTGGTAACAGCCAACAGCATTCAAAATTAGTTGTAACAGCATGCAGTAATATTCCCATTAACCCAACACACCAGAGTTCCAACAGTTGAACAGCAAGCATAACACATGCATATATAGAACAACAGTGGACATTCCAACAGCATGCAGGATTGATTGGTGGTAACAGGCCACCAAGATTGTGGTGTTTGAACAGGGTGCATGCATCAAAGTAAATGCAGATATTTATAAACCAATAGGAGATATGTCCCAACAAATGTTTTGAGATTACACATACCCATTGAGGTGTGGAATTGCATTGTTTATGCACATACAGTAGGGTGTAAAAAGATACCTCCATTAACAACTTATATGTACTTATAGTTTATACTACATTCCTATTGACTGCAGGTATATATCCCCTACATGTATTATTACACTAGGCAATGTCCATTATGCTGTGAAATGTGTTTTGCTTGTTCCTTATATACCTGACCTGTATCTGACATACAAACTGTCCAGGATGCAGATGTTACTGCTACATATTTATATATTTTATTTATATTTATATGTCCACATATCTGGATGTGTTCAGATGACATTATCAGCTATATTTTAAAAGCCCCCTACATTTCTAGCAGCACACTGAAATTTCTGGTGAACACAATAACAAGCTACTCATGTGCCAGATTTACCTATACATGCCAGCCTTGAAACATCAGTTGAGGACTGTATATATGCTTAAGAGATACTGACACACCCTTCATCCACTTTCTATGGGCCTACCCAAATGTGGGTTGACAGCGCTTAATACAACATTACTATTTCTATACTGCAAGAGTACATCAACATTTCAAAGAAAGTGACACGGACACACTACAAGAGTTATACCTTTATTAATTACATTACACACTTTTCCAGTGGCTCTCTCATTTATTTGATATTACAGTGCATGCAAATGTCTTATTCTAGATGTATTATACCTTCAGTTATGGTTTACAACACTGTTTTTCAGGCTCTCTCACTTATTTTATATAACAATACATGCAGAGAAATAATTCAGGACTTATTATACCTTTATTAATGGGTTACAATACTCTTTTTCAGGCTCTCTCACTTATTTTACATATCAGTACATGCAGAGAAGTTATTCAATCCTTAGTATACCTTTATTGTTGGGCTACAACACTTTTTGTCAGGCTCTCTCACTTATTTTATATAACAGTACATGCAGAATAATTACTAACCTGCCTGGTGGCACAGCCTTAGCAGCCTATCTGCATAGGCTTGCTGATTCGCAGCACGGACACCTGCAGCTGTGAAGTAAATGAAGTGATATTGAGACATATACCTATCCATACTATCGACTACACTAGCAATTTTTACATACTTCATTCCATGGCTACCTACACAATAGTGGGACATTTTTCATGCCATGGGCCTCCTGTATCCATTGGTTTAGTTGGTCCTGCTTGCATCTCTTCAGGTCTGCATGGTGGTGTCTGACCTGCTCACTAGTCCGAGGGACACCTGTGGCACTGGTGAGTTCATGTGCAAGATGGTTCCAGGCTTCCGCTTTGTATTCCGTTCCCTGGAACTGGCCCTGCAGGAGTCTAGCATCATGATGATGGACAAGGAGCCAAACCAACACTTTTGACTCCTCAATGCCCCACCGTTGTACTCAGAAGTGAGAGCCCTCTCCGACACCAGCCATTGCTGCCTGCAGATGGGAGCTACAACCAGTTATGGCAAGTATTCCCGCCTATGGAGCTTAAATATGCCTCATTTCCCACACTTATTTGTGATTGGCCGGATTTGAAAATTCTCAGCTGAGTGCACACCTGCTTAGCACTGGATAAACTTTGATTAATATGTATATGTGTGTTGACAGTCCATGAACATCAAATGCTGTCATGGCTTAGTGGATCAGTACTGTGATTATGGTGCACACTATCCCGGGTTTGAGGCCTGTCATTGCTTTTTATTTTACTACTGGCCTGACCGGTAGGGGGTGTGGCTGTGTTTAGCCGACTTTGCTCAACTTTACCCAACGTTGCTCTACGTTTACTGACGTTGCCCAACATTGCCCGACGTTGTGCTAGTTAGTGCAGTGCAAAGCTTCGTGCAAACATGTTTTGTTTGCGCTAGTTGGCACGATGCGCAGCTCCTCGCAAAGCTATTGCGCTAGTTAAAGCACTGCTAAGCTATGAGCAATTATAATTAAATATGCTTAATACTGGTAAACTTTGCTTAGCAGTGCTTCACACTGCTTAAGATACATTACTTATGACTTTAACAGTATGCATGTCCATTTCACCTTCTTATATATATATAAAATATTGTTCACTACTACGTAGGCCATTTCAATGCATTGTACTAATATTTAAAAGGTAAATGTCAGGAATTAATTTTATGCACAGATTTACTACAGAAAATGGGAAGGGGAGTGGTGGGACTCGAACCGGGAATGCTTCCTCTTTGTGTGAAGGCTCTACCACTACGCTATTGCTATTTGGCTTAATTTGCATATAAGTAGTTTATTATCCTCTTCAATGTCTGAACTGCTAACTATAGCTAAGTAATGGGCAAACCCACGCACACATGTGCAAATACGGGCAGCTATATCTGGAATGAGGAAAACAAATGGTTTTACATTTTATTATATTTGTACACGGGTTTGGAATGTGGGGGAGTGTAGTGTTGGAGATTTACACATTTGAGCAGACTCTCTCCTGTCTGGTGGCATTTGCTGTTTAGGCACTTGCAGGGGCGTGGATATTTGGACTGGTCGGCAGTCTGACATGCCCCCTGCACTCATGCATGCTCCGTGTTAGCCTTAGAGTTGAGATAGCATGCCCTCATGCATATGCATGATGCGCTGACATCATACTCTTAGACTGCAGTCTTCGAGTAAAACTTAGTCTTACACGGAGGATTAGTGAATCCTGGCCTTTGTCTTATTCAATACTGATGAAAGTAATTATGTCTCATTAAAATGCAGTACTGTCTGCCATTGCCATGTATTCTTCCCTCACTGACATTAGTGAAAAATGTCACTACTCATCTGTTTTCTGTCTTCTACACATAACGCTTTCTGAACTGTAATAACCAGTTCTCAGATGTATAGACAATACTAAAGTTCTCTAATGATGTATTGTTAACTTATTACAATTTTAGTGAATAACATCACATGTAAAACAACTTGTAAGCCTTTCACCATAATTAACCAGTCATGCAAAGTAATGTCTAAATCCTTACTACAGTTAAAAATGCTTTATAAATGACTGTTAAAAAACATTCTGACAACTACTGTTAATTTGCATGTTAAAAATTAATTCATTCATTTCTTCATGATTGTTGATGTGTGTGGTATCCTAAATAATTTGCTGTCTATCTTGGCTATTTGTGAATCAATATGGTGTAGCTCAACCTTGCACCATATATCCATACCATGGACACTTTGTGAATGTTTACAAACTCCACAGCAGTCAGCAGCAATGACAACCTGTTTGAGGATATGCACTCCTTGGCCTAAATTAGCCAATATAACAATACAATAGTAACATTCAAAATGGAGTCATTTGAATGTCAGGTTGTGATGAATCTGAAGGTTGATCCCTGGCCACCCAAGTCTGTATGTCATACCGTTACAAGTGGTACATATCAAGAAGTCCTAGAAATACTGCATCATATTAGCATTGGCACTTCTTTCTTTACTATCTAGTAAATAAACAGAGGAATTCATCCCACTTCACGAATGCTGATAAACTCAGACATAAAGAAAAGTAAATGTTATTAAGAAATATTATTGAAAACACTTATTGTTAACTTAGATATAATCCATTAGTAATTTTATGATTTACTAACTGATTCCCTTTAAGAATAAAATGTGAGACAAAGCAGTTTTGGTTATACCAAACATGACAATGTTATCAGAACCTGGTCTAATGTGTAGTGTAGTAAAAAATATTTGGTAAAGGTGAGGTCACACCCAATAGGGATGGGCTCTAACTCTGGTTAATACAGCTTTTGCCATACTTCATCATTCTGGTTCTGGCTCTTCAAATAATGGCAACACCTGTGAAGGCATGATGCTGCACTCTTGACTGGTCTGAGAATGAGACCTTAATCATGCTGTAACTTCTGTATGTGTCATACCTGGAGAAGATCCAAGTGTGCATGTGCCACAGTATGTGGCAGAAAACAGACATCTGGCAGGAGCTGGGTGACCAGCTGTCAACCCTGACCATTATAATCTGCTCCGCAGTGCTGTCACAGGTAATATGACTTGCAAAGACCAGCTGGACAAGTGGGTTGATGAGGTTAGGAGGGCAAGAAGGTCAGAGTTTAACAGTAAGTACAGTTTTAATCCAAATATAGCTATATGTATAGGTTCATAGGTTCATAGGTTCATACTAGGCTATCTGCCCTGGGGCATTTATAAGCCTAGCCCGATTGTGTTTGGCTTATGCCACCCCTTGATTTGAGTATACTGTGCTCTTTTTAAAGTTTAGTTTACTGTGCCTCTGTCTAATAGTGACACGGAAGTAATCCCTGGGACAAACCTACGATCCCCCATCCACTCATCAAGATTCTTCTTGAAGAGAGTCAGTGAGGTGCTCTGCCTAACATGAATTGGAATTCTATTCCAGAGCGAAGGGAGCCTCTGAGTTATGAATCTGTCCCTCCAGCATGTTCTATTTATTTCTGTGCTGAGGTTCAAGTCCCTCGAGTGCGTGGCTCTAAGGGATTTAGATTTACTGAGGTGGAGCATGTCCATTAATTCTGGGTTGGACATAGCTTTATATGTCAGGCATAGATCACCTCAAAGTAGGTGGTATGCAACTGAGTAGAGCTGGAGTTTTTTTAACCGAGCAGCATATGGCATCTGTTTGAGTCCCTATATATATATTTATATAGATAGATATGCATGTGTGCCAGTGTGTGTGTGTGTGTGTGTGTGTGTGTGTGTGTGTGTGTGTGTATATATATATATATATATATATATATATATATATATATATATATGTATATATATGTATATATATATATATATATATATATATATATATATATATATATATATATATATATATATATATATATATATATATATATATATATATATATATATATATATACATATATATATATATATTTTTTTTTTATTATTATTTTTTTTTCAAACAAAATGGAGTTAGAAAAAATTGCATCCGTACTTTAATAGATATTTTTACCTGCAAATATGTACTTCAAGTAACATTATGAAATGCATAACAAAAAAAATGGCATAGCATTTATGTAATCAGAAATCCATCTGTTCATTACAGAGAGAAATACTACTATGCATTAAGAGCTAACAGGTTAGAGTAATAAAAGATAATCAGTAAAGAATATAAAAATAGTAATCTGTATAGGTAAATGTAAATGTATTGATAATGTTCAAATGTCAGCAATGCTGACTAAGTACAATATAGTTATAAAGTAAAGTAGAGAATTGTGTGCCATTGCTTTAAACAGTTGTGATACTTTTTAAATATTACAGGAAGGCAAATTTGAGAGGTAACAAAATATAACTAAACATAATGGCTGAACTTAATTGTTCATAAGTATCTCTTGATGCATGCGCGACATGGCTGAAATGACACTCACCACATCCTAGTCAGACTGCCTGTTGGGAGGGAGAGTGGGGTTACTTTGCTGAAATAACGAGCAGCACATAACTTTTCAGAGAACAAACTATTTTACTTCATACTACGTAGTGTACATTAGACAAAGTTATGCAGAAAAGGAAATTCACACCACCTTGAATTTTTACATGCAGCATTTGCAGTTCGGTTATTCCACAGAGTGTTCCATGCATCAAAAAGAAAAAAAAAAACACAGGACTCCATTTATATTTCTTCAGTACCCTGCACAATTCAATAGAATATTTAACAGCTGTATTTTAATAATACACACGTGTATGGATTCAACAGTTGCATTCAGACAGGGTAAGGCAAATAAGAAATGATTACAGAGAATATGAAATTAGTATATTGTAACAAATTCAAATACAGATAAATAAGATTATAATTCATTTTAAAGAACATTTTTACTGATTTAATAATTTATTAAGAGTGTGTGTGTGTGTGTGTGTGTGTGTGTGTGTGTGTGTGTATATGTATATATATATATATATATATATATATATATATATATATATATATATATATATATATATATATATATATATATATATATATATATATATATATATACACACACACACACATACTTTGAGGGGTTGATGAATGAAGAGAATGAGAGGGAGAGAAGGTTGGATGATGTAGGGGCAGTGAATCATGAAATACAATGGATTAGCAAGGAGGAAGTAAGGATAGCTATAAAGAGAATGAAGAATGGAAAGGCTGTTGGCCCAGATGACATACCTGTGGAAGCATGGAGGTGTTTAGGTGAAATGGCAGTGGAGTTTTTAACCAGATTGTTTAATGAAATCTTGGAAAGTGAGAGGATGCCTGAGGAATGGAGAAAAAGTGTTTTGGTACCGATTTTTAAGAATAAGGGTGATGTGCAGAGCTGTAGTAACTACAGAGGGATTAAACTGATCAGTCACAACATGAAGTTATGGGAAAGAGTAGTGGAAGCAAGGTTAAGAAGGGACGTGATGATTAGTGATCAGCAGTATGGTTTCATGCCGGGAAAGAGCACTACAGATGCAATGTTTGCTCTGAGAGTGAAGATGGAGAAGTACAGAGAATGTCAGAGGGAGTTGCATTGTGGTTTTGTAGACTGAGAGAAAGCATATGACAGGGTGCCTAGAGCGGAGTTGTGGTATTGTATGAGGAAGTCAGGAGTGTCAGAAAAGTATGTAAGAGTGTTATAGGATATGTACAAGGGTAGTGTGACAGCGGTGAGGTCTGCGGTGGGAGTGACAGATGCATTTAAGGTGGAGGTGGGGTTACATCAAGGATCAGCTCTGAGTCCTTTCTTATTTGCAATGGTGATGGACAGGTTGACAGACAAGATCAGACAGGAGTCCCCGTGGACTATGATGTTTGCAGATGACATTGTGATCCATAATAAGAGTAGGGAACAGGTGAAGGAGACCCTGGGGAGATGGACATATGCTCTAGAGAGAAGACGAATGAAGGTCAGCAGGACTAAGACAGAATATATGTGTGCGAATGAGAGGGAGGATATAGGAATGGTGAGGATGCAAGGAGTAGAGGTGGCGAAGGTGGATGAGTTTAAATACTTGGGGTCAATAGTTCAGAGTAACGGTGAGTGTGGAAGAGAGGTGAAGAAGAGAGTACAGGTAGGATGGAGTGGATGGAGAAGAGTGTCAGGAGTGATCAATAGAATATTTAACAGCTGTATTTTAATAATACACATGAGTACTAGTAAGAGTGAAAGGGAAGGTCTACAAGAGGGTAATGAGACCAGCTATGTTATATGGGTTGGAGACAGTGACACTGACAAAAAGGCAGGAGTTTGAGCTGGATATAGCAGAATTAAAGATATTAAGATTTGCACTGTGTCAAAGGAAAAATATACTTTAAAAATGATCAAAACACGGTAGGTTCAGGTTAAGGCACTTTAATCTTGCAGCAAGGAGACAAAAACGTCCTATTACAGAGTTTGTCTAACTAGAAACAGGAAATACTTTCATTTTTATACATTCTCTAACTAGACATGGCCTACCAAGCTGACATAACAGATTACCAGCTTTTTCATCATCATCTGTTGACCATCATTCCCATGAATTTCTACTGATTTATCAATTTTTGTGAGAAACTTCCTGAGGAAAACAACATGGCCTTGATTACTACCAGTTAGATACATGTTATGTTACCATTCAAGGTACTATGGCTAATTCAAGCACAATGCTAACAGTTCATTTCTCTAATAATCCTTTGTCTACTTTATCTCTAAGCTTCTGCAGCTGCACATGTTCTCATGCTTCGAACAGAGCTGATTGTCTAAAATCATTACATTTACAGAATATAGTATTGTTCATTCATTCGTTCCTGACCTAGCAGATAAGCACCTGCTTCTCAAGTTCATTTCCAAAAGGCATAAACATGAATATTGCTGTGCTAGCAATTACTAGGTCAGAGGGCATCTTGCATGTTTCAGAAAGCATACTGCAGTTTTCAAAAAGCATCTTTTTCAGTCTCATATGAAACTCAATTTATATATAACACAGTGCATGTAAAATAGAATGAAAAGCGTATTAATTCTTTTGGTTATTAATTGGCATCAAGCATACACACATTAATACATATTTTCTAACATTTCCCTCCTGTTAATACTTTTTAATTCTATTTTCAAAAAAGAATAAACAGTTTGCTTCTTTTCCTAACCTCTTCCAATTAGGATTTGCAGTTAAGAAAGTCATTCAGTTTAAACTTTTATGAAAGTGTTTCACATTCTAGAAGCTCTTCAAATTCAGCACTTTGATAGATAGTCTCAGATACTGATACATCTATGAATTCTTTGATTAATTTCTTCATGCAGGGGATTCCACAACAAACACAAACTCCTATTAGGAGTAATCCTACCCCAATGGCAATCAATATGTTCATTAGGATGGAACCCCACCCCCCAAATACATTCTGGAAAAAGTCTGTCAGAGGGTTTGGGCCTGGTTTGGTCATGGCCAACACTTGCTGAATCACCTCGAGATGATCATTAATCTCATGCTGATGATCAGGAATAAATGCACAGCATTCTTCTTTGATTAAAGTGCACGTCCCACCCCTCGCCGCTAGGGTGAAGTCAAGAGCCATTCGGTTTTGGAGTACTACAGTTCTCATGGCATTCAGTTCATCAGTTATTAGTTCAAGAGCAGAGAAAGTCGCATTACTCATTACTTCGAGAAGTTTAGACAGTTTTTGCAGCTCCCAAATTGATTTAACTGCACAATATGCTGGTAATATACCTGCCCATGATATGACAGCATAACTCAAGTCCATGTGCACAAGTTTGGTTCCCACATTACGATGGTCTTTCCAGTCTGCTTTGATCTGTCCCACTGGATTCTCAGGTTTCTTAACAGTCTTTTTGGTTACATCTCGGGTATTTCGAATACTTCCCTGAGGCAAAACTGCAGTGTGTCGTATGGCCGGGACCAGGTATCCCAAAAAACAACTGCCAGACCAATTCTCAGGTAACCATTTATATGCCTTTTTACCACACACAAAATAACAGTCCTCTACTTTAGTTGTTACTTTGTTATGAAATGACTGCCCTGCATGAAACATTTTCCTATCTATTACAGATAATTGTTTAAAAAGTACAGGGTTACGTTGTACCTGATCAAGAGTCTTGTGCATAGATTTCAAAAATGAGTTATAATCTGTACTACAAGATCCACCTAAATCATTTGCTTTTGTATAACATTTATACTGTACGGTGACATTACACTTGCTCCATCCCACTTGGATGGTATCATTTTTGTAAAAACATACAATTCCTTTTTGTGTTACAGGCAAATACAGTGCTACCTTATCATGTGCTTTAATAGCAACTGCATCAAAAAACAGATTTTCCCAGGTCTCATTGACCCCTAGGGGGATAGCCGCCATCAATAAACCCCTGTATGCTGTTGGTATGGCCGTGCAGACCCAGCAGTTTGAAACATTAAAAGTCTCAGCATACACACGTGTAATTGCCTGATAAGTGTTAAAGTTTGGATGCCAGTCTATATTTGGCTCATTACGTTTAATCAGTCCAACTTTTGTGGCAGGAAAAAGGAGTGGCCAGAACAAAAAGAACAATGTGATTAGTATAGCTATCAAAATGATCATGCAAGTTTTCTGAGGTTGCTCAATGTCTCTATTCACTCTGTACCTGGCCATTATGTTCTCATTGTACAACAGTAACAAAGTTTTTGTCCAGTTCAAAGTTCTTAACCAGTTTACAGTGTGTCAAATGAATCCAGGAAGCTCGCTCCACGATCTTGACTGCAGTGGGTGTCGACAGTAGTACCTGGTATGGTCCTTCCCACTTCGGAGAACTCCAGTTCTTTTTCTTCACAATCTTCACCCAGACCCAGGTGCCTGGGGCTACTGGTGCTTCCGATTTTGGTTGCTCTTTATCTGAAACAGAATTTAACTGTAAAATTTTGTTATTCAAAAATCGTCTCATATACCCTGCAAGTGAACTGTCAGCCTCTTGCTCTGCAGACATGAGAGGTTTCCACTGAGGTGTATAATATGCCCTCCCAAACAAAGTTTCAAAAGGAGTTAATCCCTTTGCATCTGGAACAGTTCTCATGCTCAACAGTGCTAGAGGCAAACAGTGCGCCCAGTTCTTCCGTGTCTCACTCATCAATTTCCTAAGCTTATTCCATTATGCCTCTCAACTAATCCTGCAGATTGGGGGTGGTAGGCGCAGTGATATTTTAACGATATTCCGAAATAACGACTAAGTTGTTGCACTGTTTGATTCACAAAATATATACCATTATCACTATAAATCTTTTCCGGTATGCCAAATCTGGGTATAATTTCTTTAACAAGGACCTTTGCAACAGTAGCTGCATCTGGATTTTTAGTTGGAAAAGCTTCCACCCATTTGGAAAACATATCTATAATGATAAGGCAATACTTTCTATTCTCACATTTATTCAGTTCTATGAAATCCATACAAATAGTATAAAAAAGATACAGTGGTGTAGGGAAACTCCCTTGCTTAGGCTTCAATGCCCCTTGTGCATGATGCTTGTTACAAACATGGCATGCTGCACAAAAATTTTTTGTGTAGTTTGTAAATCCATACGTTGTAAACACTCGATTCACTAACTGTACCATCCCCCCTGTTGAGACATGGCTCTGCCCATGGCTCAACAAAGCTGCATATCTAAACAAGTTAGATGGCAAAATTGGTTTCTTTTCCTTGGATATGTACAGTCCCTTTTCAAGAATTGCTCCTCGTTTTATCCACTTCTGTTTTTCTACATTTGTAGTAAGTGTCTGCATTGTTTTTAACATTTCTAAATCCCGCAGCTGTATCAGCCCGTGCATTACCTTTCGAAATTCTATCCTGTTGCTTAGTATGAGCTACGCATTTGCAAATAGCTACTTTTTGAGGTAACTGAATAGAGTCTAATAAATCTAAAATAAATTGCGCATGATTAATTGGTTTACCAGTAGATGTTATCATTCCTCTATTTTTCCACTGCTGTGCAAAAACATGTACAGTAGAAAAAGCATACTGACTGTCAGTATAAATATTCACTTTCTTACCTTTTGCTAAGGTACATGCCCTTGTCAAGGCAATCAACTCTGCTGCTTGTGCAGATAAATTGTGTGGTAAAGATTTTGCTTCTAAAGTTTCAGTGTCAGAAACGACTGCATACCCAACTAGGATCTGTCCTGTAGGACCCCTCCTGCACGAGCCATCCACATAGTATGTCACCTCTGCATCATCCAAGGGAATATCTGTAAGGTCTTGTCTCGGTAATGTCTTTTGCTCAATCTCCTGCAGGCAGCAGTGTGGTTTGCCATCTGCAGGGGCTGGGAGCAAGGTTGACAGATTCAAAGTTGTGCATTGTTCAATTGTCATATGAGGTTGGCTCAACAGTATAGTCATACAGGAAAGATGTCTAGCAGGAGAGAGATATGCTACTTTTTCTTGCAGTAAAATAATTGCGACTGCATGAGGCACATTCAATGTGAGAGGGTGGAATAACACTACTGAGGCCAAAGCCTGCACTGCCATTGCAGCTGCAACTACCGCTTGTACACAGTGAGGTAGGGACCGCACCACTGGGTCTAACTGTGATGAATAGTAAGCTATGGGGCGTTGCTTGTCCCCATGTTGCTGTGTTAACACTGATGTCATATAACCTTGCTTACAATCTACAGTTTGAAAAAATTGCTTATGATATTTCGGTAATCCTAAAACTAAGGATGATGCTATCAGTTGTTTCAGCTTGCAGAAAGCTGCTTCTGCTTCTGGTGTCCATTGTAATAAATCCTGTGCTGCCATCGGCTTTTTGAATATCAAATTAGTCAGTGGAGCAAATTCCAAAGCATAATTTGGTATGCAACTCCGACAAAAGTTAGTAGTTCCCAGGAAGGACATCATTTCCTTCTTGGTAGTTGGTCTAGGTGCTTGTAATATTGCTGTTTTTCTATCTTCATCTAATATTCTACCTTCTTTGGATATTACATATCCCAAGTACTTAACTTGTTTTCTCCAAAGTTGTAGCTTGTTCTTGTTTACTTTGTGTCCTTGAGTAGCTAAAAACTGTAATAATGCTATGGTGTCCTCTCTACATTCTTGCTGGGTGGGGGCTGCCAGCAGAATGTCGTCTACATAAAGTAAAATCTGACTACCTCTCGGTGGGATAAATCCCGCCAGGTTGCTTGTCATTTATTGTGCAAATATTGTTGGACTTTCACAATATCCCTGTGGTAATCCCGTATATGTATACCGTTTCCCCTGAAATGTAAATGCAAACCAATGTTGGCTGTCGGGGTGTATCGGTATTGAGAAAAATGCATTACTAATATCTACCACAGAAAAATACTTTTGCTGAGGCTTTAAATCATTCAGTAAGGTGTGCGGATCTGGCACTGTTGGTGCCCTGGGTATAACTGCATTATTTACAGCTTGTAAATCTTGGACCATACGCCATTCCCTGTTCGCTTTCCTGACAGGAAATAAGGGTGAATTACATGGTGAATCGGGAGATTCTATTAAGACTCCTTCTTTAAGTAAGGCTGCTATTATAGGTTTGATCCCTATCTCTGCATCCTTTCTCAAGGGATACTGTCTTTTCTGAGGTCTAAATGCTGATTTGGCGTAATAGTAACTGGTCCTGCTGTTAGTATAAGTCCTACATCTGATTTCCCTGTTGACCAGAGAGTCTCTAGTATGTTTCGCAAGGCTTTTTCCTCTTCTTCCAATAAGAGTAATACTCAGCTATTCTCACTAGCCTGTGAGTGCACAGCTGGGTGTGTCTGTGTTATCCAATTCAATTTCTGTTTCTGTACTCCTTGTTCGGAGAGTTCTAATTCTGTCTGCTTTTCCCACCTTGTGACTTTTTCTCCCAAGTCTGCCCATTTCAAACTTTTACTCTTAGTTAAACTAACGTGGCAATCAATTAGATTTGTAAAGTGCTAAAAATTCCTGGGGCAATGAACAGCTTACTACACTGTTTCCTTCTCTGTCCCAGTACAAGTTTCGTAACACTAGTCTGTTTGCATGGTTCTGAAACAATTCCTGCTCATATTCTTTATCAGGTCCTGGTCTACTACAGTAATATAGAGTACAATGCAACAAATGCTGTTTGTCAATGTCGAGGGAGGGGGATTTACTGATGGCTACATTCATTAGTTCTTCGGTTACTGCCCCTGGACCAGTCGTAACCAAGTCCTGGCTGTACCAATAATATGTCTCACCCTCCAGTCGCACTACAAAAGTTTCCATTTGTCGCTGTGCTTCCATACCCTGCATGGTTGGAACTATGGCTATGCCAAATATCTGCATTAAATCTCTACCCAAAAGATTTACTGGGCATTTTGCAGAAACTACAATTTTACTTTTCTGGGTCATTCCTGAAACGGGGTCTGTTATTGCTATGTCATGGGAGAGTGGCTCCTGATACAGCTGTCTATTATCTGCTTTTGCTAGTATATAATCTGGTGATTCTGAATCTTCCGGTAATTTGGAAGGATGTATCAGGGTCCGTGAAGCCCCTGAGTCACACAAAAATTTGACTTCCCTCCCCTCTACCAGAAGCGTCACTTCCGGTTTTGTATCTGCTAAGTAAAGCTCTAGGCTCAATAAGGCTAAGTCCAAAATTTCATTTTCCTCAACGTCTACAAATTCATGTACATCCTCTACCCCTTCTGTCACATCCTCTACCCTTGCTATCACATTTGCACTTGTCTTTTCCTGTTTGTTTTCATTCAGTGATTCCTGACTATCATATAGTCATTCATCATCCTCCTTATTTTCTGTAGTCACCTTTTTATTTAGCCTGCAATCCCTTGCTAAATGTCCTTTTTTCCCGCATCTAAAACATTCACCTCTTTTCTTTCTTTCTTCAAAATCTTCTGAACGTTTGTCAGATTGTTTATTTCCCTGGGTATTTTTCTTACCCTTTCTCCCAGTTTGTACTACAAATACTTCTGACCCATCTTCTGCTGAAAATACTTGAGTTTTCTTTTTCTTTTTACTACTAAAATGTCTTTCTGCATGTCTTGCATATTCAAGTAATGGCTGCAATCTACTCGTATGATGATCTACCATGTGCTTCGTAATAAAGCTGCTAATCGGAGTTATACTACCTTTCAAGAATGCATTCTTTAGCTGTTGCTCATATGGGGAATCTTGTGTCTGGTTTTCTGGTATTTACATTCCGCAGTGGTTATTAAAACCCTCTAATAATCTAGCATAATATCTATCAACTGTTTCACCTTCTTGTTGAATGCACTGATTAATGCAAGTCCAATCAGCCCTAGGCTTCCATTTTTCAGAGATTCGGTCTGTCAGACCTTTCACTCTGCCATCCAATTCTGCATTAGTATGTGGGAGTGGTCTAAGCTGTGCATCACGGGGATTCCAGTCACCACTGATCATGTGCCAATCTGGACCTATGATTTGTCTAACTACTTTTTCTACTTCTTCTCCATTCAAATGGTAACTTAATCTCATACCCTGTAAGTCTTCTAAAAATTTTCGAAAATTCACTTTCGGATGGGGAATTCCCTCCGTGGCTTTCCGGATATCTTCCGGTGTCCACGGTCTATAAACTAAAAGAGTCGGATCCTGTCCTGCCTGTCCTGCCTGAGGATTTGGTACTTCTATGAGTGGACATATTTCTTCCTCACTCATAGCTTGTGATTTTCTATTTATTTCACATAGTTCAATCTCCCTTCTCAAGTCGCATGTTCGAGACCTTGTCACAATAGGATCCCTGACAAATAGTTTTGATGCTGTAGAAACAGCTGGGTATAGTGGAGGTGGATCAGCTTGTCCACTCGCTTCATATTCTGGTAAGGGAAGTGGAGGGGGTGAAGGAGGGGCCGTTGCTATTACCAAGTTATTATCTTCTTTGTCTAAGAACATTGTTTTTGAATTTTTAATTTTTTGTTCCCTGCGATTTGCTTCCTCAAGCCACCTATGTGCCTGAGGGACTCCTAATTGTCGTTGCCTTTTTAATTGACCTTTTGCATCTGTCTTTAGTTGCCTGACAAGTTTAATAAGTGCAATTTTATCTAAATTACCATCAAATTTATACTTATCAACCCATTTTGTATAGTACTTAATATTGTCGGCACGCTGTAATTGCATATATTTCGCGTCTTCAGTTAGGGGTGGGTCTCGGGAACTTTTCGTGCACTGATTTCCCATTGTTGCCTTAGCTAAGCTGTAAATTGTTACGTAACCCTTCTTATCACGTGGTACCATGGTTCTACACCTTTTCACAGTTTATCTAGAATAATTGCCTACCTATTCTGTTTCCCTGATCTATGACAAGACAGTAACCTTTGTTTTTTTGTCCCTGATCTGCACATGCAAATCTTCCTGACAAAAACAGTTCTGCAACTAGTCCCTGATCTTAAAACAGAAATAAGGTAATTCCTCCTTACCTGACCCTCCGTGAGTTGATCCACTGGATCGTTGACTCATCCTCCAATCCCAGATCAGAAACAGTGGCTGGCCTCTTTCGAACGACAATTCAGTCAGAGGTCTTTCAAAACAGAAGAGCCGATTTGGCCTCTTCTCCGTATGGATGCATGCCACCGGGCCCAATTCTGACCTAGGCCTAGAGCGAGAGGTACTTTCCGGTCTGAAGGACCAAACTGTCAAAGGAAAAATATACTTTAAAAATGATCAAAACACGGTAGGTTCAGGTTAAGGCACTTTAATCTTGCAGCAAGGAGACAAAAACATCATATTACAGAGTTTGTCTAACTAGAAACAGGAAATACTTTCATTTTTATACATTCTCTAACTAGACATGGCCTACCAAGCTGACATAACAGATTACCAGCTTTTTCATCATCATCTGTTGACCATCATTCCCATGAATTTCTGCTGATTTATCAATTTTTGTGAGAAACTTCCTGAGGAAAACAACATGGCCTTGATTACTACCAGTTAGATACATGTTATGTTACCATTCAAGGTACTATGGCTAATTCAAGCACAATGCTAACAGTTCATTTCTCTAATAATTCTTTGTCTACTTTATCTCTAAGCTTCTGCAGCTGCACATGTTCTCATGCTTCGAACAGAGCTGATTGTCTAAAATCATTACATTTACAGCATATAGTATTGTTCATTCATTCGTTCCTGACCTAGCAGATAAGCACCTGCTTCTCAAGTACATTTCCAAAGGGCATAAACATGAATATTGCTGTGCTAGCAATTACTAGGTCAGAGGGCATCTTGCAAGTTTCAGAAAGCATACTGCAGTTTTCAAAAAGCATCTTTTTCAGTCAACACAGTGCATGTAAAATAGAATGAAAAGCGTATTAATTCTTTTGATTATTAATTGGCATCAAGCATACACACATTAATATATATTTTTCTAACACACTGGGTGTGATGAGGGTGGACAGGATTAGGAATAAGTATATTCGAGGGTTAGCCCAGGTTGGAAGGTTTTGAGAGAAAGCCAGAGAGGCACGATTACGTTGGTTTGGTCATGTGCTGAGGAGGGATGCTGAGTATATTGGGAAAAAGATGCTAAAGATGAAGATACCAAGTAACAGAAAAAGAGGAAGGCCTGAGAGAGGACATGCAGGTGGTTGGTGTAACAGAGCAAGATGCAGAGGACAGGAAGAAATGGAAACAGGTGATCTGATGTTGCAACCCCTAACTGGAGTATATATATATATATATATATATATATATATATATATATATATGTATATAAATATATATATATATATATATATATATATATATATATATATATATACAGAAAGGAAGACATTTAATATCACATACAGTTATACAGTGTTTGGAATACATTAAATTGTCAAGGGCTTATACAATTACTGCACTAAGAGTCTTGGTATATCAATAGCAACATTTCAAGGGTATCCCAACAACTAAAAGTCTTAGTATGACTCATATATCTTATTCTAATCACTTCTTTATCTGTTTTACATAGTATTGCTGTTAATTTAAAAATTCTTTGAATATATGAACTTGATTTCCAGTTTTTTGTAGTAACTTTTCTACCCACCATCAGAAGATACCAAAACAGTTTTTTGTTTTTGGCTTTTACAAATAAAGGAGGTAGAATATTAATTAGTATTGCAGATCTAGTTAAAGAAAATTTATGAGATAATAAAAAGCATACTTATCTCTTCCCAATTTCCATTAAATGTTTCGCAATCCATAAACATATGTTCCAATCAGGTTTTATATCTTTACTACATCTTCGAAAGACTGAAGAAGCAATTTCACTAAAATTAGAGACTTTATAGGGAGTAACAAACATTCTATGTATGTATTGCCACATAGAAACTTTCCAGTATATATATTTGAAGAAGTTTGTCTAATTGATTTATTTAACAAAAACTTACCATCTTTTGAGTTACTCAACCCATTGCTATCTAAAAAGTTCCAAAATTTTGCATCAAAATTTTTATTATTATTTATATTTAAATTATATAACCTTGACAACCTTACTTTGTAGGTCAGTTTGCCTTTGATGATAGCATTCATACATACATATAATGGGGGAATAGTGTTCTATTCCTCTTTAGTCATATTACCTCTACATTCATTTAATTTCTTAATGATGGATAATATTAACTGACAAACAGATTTACCTTTTCTGTTTTCAAAGCAATCAGATCATAATAATAATCCATTCCTTTTTAACAAATTCATTTTAACATTACTCTGAGTTTCCTTAAATCTAAAGGTGTGTGCAATGGAAAAGCACAGCAATTTCCATTTTGATATTAATGGGGTTTTAGAAACATATTTCTTAAATGTTTTAAAAATCAATTTCATATTACAAAGAGTCTAAATATTGAAATGGATTCCCTTTTAAGAATCTCTTCCTTTGTTTGTTCCCATTAGGGGTCACCACAGCAGATCATTTGTTTCCATTTCTTCATGTCCTCTGCATCTTGCTCTGTCACACTAACCACCTGCATGTCTTCTCTTACCACATCCATAAACCTTATCTTAGGCCTTCCTCTTTTCCTATTACCTGGCAACCCCATCCTTAGCATCCTTTTCCTAATATAGCCAGCATATCTCCAGAGCACATGTTCAAACCCATGCAATCTCGCCTCTCTGGCTTTGTATCCAAACTGTCTAACCTGTGCTGACCCTCTAATATACTGATTCCTAATCCTGTCCATCCTCATCACACTCAATGCAAATCTTAAAATCTTTAACTCACCCACCTCCAGCTCTAACTCCCTTCTTTTCATCAATGTCACTGTCTCCAACCGACGTAAAATATCCTAATCCTGTCCATCCTCATCACACTCAATGCAAATCTTAAAATCTTTAACTCACCCACCTCCAGCTCTGACTCCCTTCTTTTCATCAATGTCACTGTCTCCAACCGACGTAAAATATCTGGTGTCATTTACCCTCTTGTAGACCTTCCATTTCACTCTTACTCATACCCGTCTGTCACAGATTACTCCTGACACTATTCTCCACCCACTCCACCCTGCCTGTACCCTCTTCTTCATCTTTCTTCCACACTCATCATTACTCTGAATTGTTGATCCCAAGTATATAAACTTGTCCACCTTCACCAATCCTTTTTAAGTTAAATTGTATTAACCAAGTGAAAGGATTATTACATATTTCTAATTTATCATATTTAATAAACCTATAAGAATTTACTATAATCTGCTCCTGAATGGTTTTCTATTGACTAGTATAATTTGAGACTATCCAGAGTATAACAGAGTTAAAATGTGCAACAATGGAATACGATTTTATATCTGGGAAGCTAAGACCACCATACTCCCTTAATCTTATATGAAGTTAACATTCTTTCCATTTTCTTTGAAAGTTTTTTTGTCAGTTATTAAAGCTATTGAATACAATATATATATATATATATATATATATATATATATATATATATATATATATATATATATATTGGATAATATAATCATTTTAAAAAGTGCTAACCTATCCTCAAAAATAAATAAACATTGATTCCATTTTAATAAGACGTGACACTTCTTCAATTGTTTTTTTTTTTTCAAAATTAATATTACTAATGTTGATTTTTTTTATTCCTAAATATTTTAATTATTTTCCTTCCCAGTTATATTTATGTTTAAACCTACTATCTAGTAATTGATTTAACAGTGAAGATGCGGTTTTATTATTATTACATTTCAGCAGTGATACTCCTTGAAACTTTTCAAATTCCTCATCTAGTTCTTTGATGGAATAATTTAAATGTCCTATGTTAGTAAAATATCATCTGCAAAAGCTGTATTTTATATTGACAAGCCTTACTAATTGAGAATTCATGAATTTCTTTATTGCTTATTATGTAACCAGCTAAGGGTTTGATAACAGATGTAAATAGTAAAGAGGATAAGGGACATGTTTGCTTTGTGACTTTGTGACTTTGTTAAAAGTGAATCCTTGAGAAATGTAAGATCCAATTTTAACAAATGATTTGGAATTTCTATTCAAGTTTTTAAATATTCTAATGAATTGTACTGAAAATGCAAATGCTTCTAACGTATTAAACAAGTAGTTCCAGTCTCAGAATTAAATGCTGTCTTAATATCTAAGTTAATTATTTTTTGTTCATTCCTTTTACTAAATCTAAGCTAGTTATTATCCTTTTATATTGTGCATTACTCTACTGACTATAAATCCTGTTTGATCTTTATTAAATGATCGATCTACTATAGCTCTTAATCTTGTAGCAAAGCTGGAAGTAACTATTTTATAGTCTACATTTAATAATGTAATATGTCTAAATTGTGAAACTAACTTACTATCCTTTTCTTGCCTAACTACAAGTGAGATTACAGACAATTTTCATGAGGAAGGAATTTTGTCTCTCTGAATTATCTTGAAAATGTCACTCTGTAATTCTAAAGTATTTAATGAAAGCAGATTATGTAATTCCATACTTAAAGCATCTAACCTCGGAGCTTTGCCATTTTCCTTTTTTACAGCTTGTTTAACTTCTGTTAGGGTATAGGCTTATTCAGCAGAGATATTTGTTCATCATTAAGTTTATTAGTAACTTTTTTCTTTAAATACTTAAAAATAATAATCCTGATGATTACAACATTGCTATCTTTATTAGATCCTTATAATTTAAAAAAATATATTAAGCAGTTCCTCTATGTCTGATGTAAGCTTATTAGTGTGAGGATTTGGGATATTATTGATTTGTGCCATTTTACTTAACATCTTACTTCTACTAGCTAACCTTGAAGATTTTTTTGACATCATTACATAACTGTTCAATTTTATTTTTCCTAAAGCAATTTTCACTTTATGTGTTAAAAGTGTTTGATATTCTGTCATTAATTTTTAACGATTTCAGTATTATCTGTTTTCTTTGTTTGTTGTTCAAACCTCATTTTATGTATTTCATCTAGTATTTCTAACATTTTTTATCCTACTCTTTCACATTATTAGTAGCTCATCTTCCCATTCTATCATTAATATGCATTTTTAAGGAATGGCATAATATGACTTTTCTAACCTGAGTATCATCATTAAAAGATAAAAAAATCTTAACTAATTCCTCAAGGTAACACTTAATTTATTTTAATTTCATCATATATACTATTATTCTATAAATAATCTGAAATTGATTTGTATTTATTAAAATATTAATACTTGGTTGCATTATGATCAGATAAAGGAAAAGGAATATATTTAAAATAATTCACTTTATTAAGCTAATCTGTAGAGGCATAAATCCTATCAATTATAGTTTGCTTCTGATGTGAGTAAGAATATTGGGTAAAAAAGAAAGACTTATCTTCTGATCTTACTATTACATCATCTTTATTATTAGTACTAATCAATCTGTTTAGTGCTTTAGCTGATGCTAGAATTTTAGTTTTGCTCTATTCACTTATATCTTCTATACTAGATATGCAGTTAAAATCACCTGCTAACATTTGATTTCTCTTAAAATTATTTTGTAATAAGTTTAAGTGATCTTCAGTGACTTTTGCACCTATTCCAGGGATTCAGTAAAAAAATAGCTACTTTGTAGAGTTTGCCATTATATGTAAGTACTACAAATGTATACATTAATTTAGGATCATTAATGGATGCCAGGACAATAGGCATTACAGTATATTTTCTCCTAAGTATAGCAGCTCCTCTACTCTTTTTTGTTAAAAGAAGCAGATGATTTTGGATAATCTAAGTGATTTAAATATAGGATATCTTTATCTATCAGGTGAGTGTCTTACAAGAATATAATGTCTCCTCTATTTAGTTTCAGATATCTCATTAATTATTGACTTTTGTTGCCATTATTTAATCAATATACATTAACAGATAACAGATGCACCAGGGGATTTAATAAACTCTGTGTAGGCTTCTCACAAAGCCTATATGGAGCTTACATGTTTGCAAGGTGAACAGCAGTATTTACATATTCATGCTGCACACCATGTTTAAATTTAAACAAGCTCAGTTTCATGGCTAACAGCAGCTTTGCTGGCTATGGAACCATATAAGGCAACATAGACAGCTGCAAACATGTAGGCCACAATGATTACCAGGGTTAATAATATAGCAATGTATATTTTCCAAACACAGAGTATTATGGAATCCCATTTCAGGCATACTGAACAAATATTGTATACATTATCCATAATGGTCCATGGACTGCCATTTAAAATAAACAGTCAGGGGAAGTATGTGTATTGAATAGGGACACACTGATGAATTATAGAAATGAACACAAGGAAACAGGACAGGTGAAACATCTTAATGTACAGCATTTGAGGGCATGCAAATGAAGACAATTGTAGCAAGAACACTAATCACATCTTAACATCATACAGTATGGACTACACAGTGAAAATGATTATTATGTGACTGTTACATACGGTGACATAACAATGGAGAAGATGTGTTTGTGATATAAGCATCCTGACATGAACAATGGAGAGGACATCTATCAGGGATGCTATATACAACAGAGGTTAAATGCATATTGAAGGTCCGCAAAAACAGTTGACTGAATATGACTGTAATGTCAGCAGAGGTCTCCATCAATTGGGACACATAGTTACAGGTTCATGGACAACTGTAAACAGAAGCATGCACAATCATGGACAATATCAGAATAATACCACCAGTAATCCTATGTCTCTGATATAGCACATGTGATTGTGAGTGATTATAGATGGTTATGCATTAACACAATTGTGCAACTATTATTTGATGTCAGCAATCTATGAGGGTACTCAGGCACACTGTCCTGACACTGTAACATCTACCAGAAGTGCTAGAAGGAACACTGCTATACCTATAAGTGACATTATCATCAACCCAGGATAGTTATTAACAAAACTGATGGACTTCAACTATTGACTTAGCTTCTGGTGTCAATTTAGGGGGATCCACTATCTCTCAGCCTGAGTTATATTGTTGAAAAGCCACAATGCTTTCTCACAGATTGTCTGAACATGTGTCCTCTAGGCCATCAGATACTGGCAAAGGCACTTGCCTCCCCCCATAGTGCCTCTGTTAGGCAATGTGATTGCAACAAAAGTTATGACAAAACAATATCCACTGGATGCAAACTCAAAGCTCTGCTGCTTAATGCTAGAAGTCTTAATATGAAGCTGCACTGGAGGAAATGGCCAACCTGTTAGCTGTCAGATTTAGTGCAAACTTCAAGCCCCTAGCCCTAACAGCCATACCCCAGTGCATACTGGACACCAGTCCCCTATCTAGTATCTGTAGACATCAGGTCATGTCTGTGATCTACAAGGCTAAAAACCTCAGTGGTACCAGATAACATCCCAGGTTGCTTACTAAGCAATCTAAAACAGGGCCTAGTGGACTAAATTAGTATCTATTTTACAACAGCCTGAGAAATGGCTTTATTCCAGTGGAGTGGAAAACAGCAGCAGTAATCATCTTGCACAAAGAAGGGGGCATCAACCAACCCTGGGAACTATAGATCTATAAGTTTAACCAGTCTCATCTGCAAGACCATGGAATGAATCATCATGGACCTTATCAATAAGGAAATAGATGACCTTCAAATTCTATACCACCTATCTTGATCTGGCCAAGGGGTTTGAAACAAGCCCCTACTCAGGCATCATTGAGAAACTCTCCCAGGTGGGGATTACAAAAACAAAAGAAAGAATATAAGGCGAAGGACCAGATAAGAAGGCAAGAAATGTGGAAAATGGATAAATATAGTTGCAAGTATAGAAAACTTCTAGAAGAACCTCATGTTGATCAGGAATGGATGCAGGAATGGTTAAGGAGAGGTAAATTCAAACCAAGAGATGAAAGCTTAATTACTGGTGGGCCAAGATAGCGGGCTACATACATATTGGTTTACAAAGTCCATTGAACATGTGGGAGAAACAAATAAATATAGGTTTTGTAAAACAGAATTGGAAACAGTTGCACACCTCATTTCTGGTTGTGACATACTGATAGCAGAAGGAATACATACTGAAAGGAATAATAATGTGGGAAGACTGTTGCTCTGGGGATTGTAAAAACATTATGGTATTGAAATGGCTGAAAATCACTGAAAATATGAGCCGCAAAGCATCATAGACAATGATGAGGTCTACATCACATGGGATCATCCTTTACCAACAGTTCAAAAGATATATGCTAGAAAACCAGATATCATGGTCCATGAAAAGAAAACAAAAGTAGCATTGATCATGAAATTGCCACACCCAGTGACTACAGTGTCTTGCGTAAAGAAGTCATAAAATATTAGGATTTGCAGGCTAAAATGAGAGCAATGTAGAAGAAAAATACCCAGACAGTTCCATTGTTAGTAGGAGCAATGGGTCTTATAAAAAAGAATCTACAACCAGATTTAGATATGTTACCAATACATGTAACTCAATACACACTGCAGAAGGAGTCATTACTGGGCACATTGCAGGTGCTGTAAATAGCACTTCTGTCTGACATCAAACATTGAAACAATACTAATTTCATTAACTTTAATTGTACTTTGACTTAGGAATGGGGTCCATTCTGATCATGGTATTAGAAATCCAAAAGATTTGGAGAAATTAAAAAAGTGGGGATTAATCCTTACATCACTAGATGGTTAGCCGCCCGCCATCAGAACACATATTGTCAAAGTTGGTGACTCAACCTCTACCAGTAGAGCAGCCACCAGTGGCATACCACAAGGATCTGTGCTGGATCCTTTACTATTCAGAATCTATTTCTGGTAGGTCCAGGCTAAAGTATAAGGCCTTTATCTTACAAAGTTTGCAGATGATTGTGCATTGTGTGCAATTAACCAAATAAGAGATGAAAGAGTGAACTTACAAGGTCTCCATTGTGTGCAATTGTTGAGTCCACAAATGATACAAACATATTCATGGAGGGGCTAACAAAAACAAATGACTGGTGCCAAAACCATAAAGCGTGAAAATAAATGCAAAAAAGTGCCATTATTTTTGCCTTTTCCAAAGTGGAATTCCCTGCTAATTATATCACTGACAACACCCTCAAGCTCAAATCTAGTGGTCCAGTACCTGGGTATACAGGTAAATAGCAATCTGAAATTTAACCGCAAAGTTTTTCATGTACCTCATAAGTCAGGACATCATATTCAGGTCTGAGAATGTTATAACACCACTGTACTTGACCCTCATCAGAACACTAATAGAGTACAATGTTCCCTTTTGCATGTACCTCATCAGACACCTACAGCAGCTGGAGAGACCACAGATATTTCTCACCAAGATTGTTCAGGGCCTCCCAAATGGAAAGACTGAAAGCCCCTTCACTGTACTGTGTATCCTACAAGCTGCTGATAGGCAACTTGTGCCTGGACTACACAGCAGTCTCTGACCTGCACTGATGAAAATGTTGCACATCCACAAATCTAATGGCAAAAAAGTCACTTGCTCAAGGGATCTTAACCTAGCCAGTGACATTAACAGAACATGCTTGAGATATAGCTAGAGCTGGTGACATCAGCAAAGTCTGGTGAGATGAAGATGGTAATAGCAGTGTCTGACATGCTGGTGGAAAACGCTTTCTCTAATGTCAAGAAAGTTCACAAACTTACACATACCAGTTGACTGCAGTTGAGAACAGAACCCCTACCTAAGTACACTGACTAGAGACCTCTATATTTAATGCAAGCACCACAGCACACGTCTGACTTGGAGAGTAGAGGGCAGCACTTTATAAGTGATAATATCAGCAGTCCCTGGTGAAAAGAAGATTGTAATAGCAGTGTCTGACATTCTGATGTCATGCAAGTGCACACACACCGACACACACCAGTTGATTGCAGTGAGAACACAACCCCTACCAAAGAAAGTACAAGAACTAGAGAACTCAGTCCTTTACTCAAGTGCCACAGCATGTCTGACTTTTGCTCAACTGAAGGGCAATTTATAGTGGATGACATCATCACTGGATGTTTGAGAGAAGATGTGTAGGCATATCCAACTGTGAAAGTATTGGTAATCCATTGAGTTATAATGGTGACTGCAGGATACACAATTAAGCTTTTCTGACTAGACAGACATACATACATCAGCTGACTGCAGTGAGGACAGGACCCCTACCTAAGTGCGCAGACTAAAATTAACATACCATGTTGTTTACCATGTTTGTGTGGCTCTACTTACCATGTAGAGCAGCTTACTGAATCTAAAACAGTTTACTACTATGTGCGGTTCATGACAGGCGGCATACACATTCTTAATGGATTGTGTAAGCTTTATTGAATCCAGACCTAAAACTATCCATACTGAGTATTTGAAAAGATTTCTTTTAAGAGATATGTCATATTTATTCATCTTACTAATGTAGTTATAAGACACGAATGCATTCTGCCAACACTATCTTAACATTCCACATTTATTTGAATTCTTCCTTTCTACAAACTAAACTACTAAAACTTGAAATAACAAAAACAGAAACAACTTTACAACTGTAACTACCTATAGTACTAATTAAACATAACCTACCAGATATACCAAAGTTCCTAGTTGGCTATTGAATAGACAAACTACTATACTATATATCTACCAGTACCTAAAACATTCATCAAAAACTAGCCAAAACTTACCGTGACTTACAAGTAATTAATATAATATTGTATTTAAGTTAAAATAATAAGAAACTATTAATTTAGTTATATATTTTGGCATGCAAAACTATTCCCCCATTAGTACATACACATTTGATAGTCTTCTTTTGTTAATCACAAATAATAAATAACATGACAAATCTTCTAGGGGTAGCCACAGCAGATCAACTGTTTCCATTTCTTCCTTTCCTCTGCATCTTGCTCTGTCACACCAACCACCTGCATGTCCTCTTTCACCACATCTATAAACCTTATCTTAGGCCTTCCTCTTTTCCTGTTACCTGGCAGCTTCATCCTTAGCATCTTTTTCCCAATATACTCTGCATCCCTCCTCAGCACATGTCCAAACCAATGTAATCTTGCCTCTCTGGCTTTGTCTCCAAACCTTTCAACCTAAGCTGACCCTCTAATATACTTATTCCTAATCCTGTCCATCCTCATCACACCCAGTGCAAATCTTAACATCTTCAACTATGCCACGTCAAGCTTTGATTCCTGCCTTTTTGTCAATGCAACTGTCTCCAACCCATATAACATAGCTAGTCTCACTACCCTCTTGTAGACCTTCCCTTTCACTCTTACTGGTACTCGTCTGTCAAAAATCACTCCTGACACTCGTCTCCACCCACTCCATCCTGCCTGTACTCTTTTCTTCACCTCTCCTCCACACTCACCATTACTCTGAACTGTTGATCCCAAGTATTTAAACTCATCTACTTTCGCCACCTCTACTCCTTGTATCTTCATCATTCTTCTATCCTCCCTCTCATTCACTCACACATATTCTGTCTTAGTCCTGCTGACCTTCATTCCTCTTCTCTCTAGAGCATATCTCCACCTCTCCAGGGTCTACTCCACCTGCTCCCTACTCTCACTACAGATCACAATGTCATCTGCAAACATCATAGTCCACGGGGACTCCTGTCTGATCTTGTCTGTCAACCTGTCCATCACCATTGCAAATAAGAAAGGGCTCAGAGCTGATCCTTGATGTAATCCCACCAGCACCATAAATGCATCCGTCACTCCTACCGCAGACCTCACTACTGTCACACTACCCTCGTACATATCCTGTACCACTCTTACATACTTCTCTGACACTCCCGACATCCTCACACAATACCACAACTCCTCTCTAGGCACCCTGTCATATGCTTTCTCTAAGTCCACAAAGACACAATGCAACTCCTTCTGACCTTCTCTGTACTTCTCTATCAACACTCTCAGAGCAAACATTGCATCTATAGTGCCCTTTCCTGGCATGAAACGATAATGCTGATCACTAATTATCACCTCCCATCTTAACCTAGCTTCCACTACTCTTTGACATAACTTCATGATGTGACTGATCAATTTAATCCCTCTGTACTTACTACAGCTCTGCACATCACCCTTATTCTTAAAAATCGGTACCAAAACACCTTTTCTCCATTCCTCAGGCATCTTCTCACTTTCCAAGATTTCATTAAACAATCTAGTTAAAAACTTCACTGCCATTTCACCTAAATACCTCCATACTTCCACAGGTATGTCATCTAGACCAACAGCCTTTCCATTCTTCATCCTCTTCATAGCTATCCTTACTTCCTCCTTGCTAATCCACTGCACTTCATGATTCACTATCTGCACATCATCCAACATGACAAATACTGTACTATATATACATATTTATGTAACTGTAGTATAATTATCCATTAAATATTCCTACATTAATCACTCATTCAATATTATAACTAAATTTCTATATAAATAAGTAGAAGAGATTGGGGATTGAAGAGATAAAGATGTCTGTAATGTTACAGATGACAGGTAATCTTACCTTAGTAAACTAGTATACAATAGGGGAATCAATGCATACATGCATTTATCATGCCAAAAGATATATACATATAGAATTTTAACAAAGAATTTAACAGACTGTGCTACTGGGGTTTGTATTACGTTGCTGAACTTTCAAAAGTCCGAACGCCAAAAAAAAATAAAAAAACAAAAAAGCCTACCTGATGGTTGCAATCATGGAGGCAAGCCCCCTGCACCCCCCACATTAGGGGGCTACACCCACTCCACACTGCCCACTCTTTAAATATAACAACTCTGAGATCACGCTACAATGCAGTAAAGGGAAATCTTCCCTTTCCACACTGAATGGAAATCCCCATTGAAACATTTGTACTTCTGAAATTTCGAACATATGGGTTCGACAATATGGCGTTCAAACTTGTTACAGTTCAACAATGTAATATGTATCTGAACTACTGAGCTGATCTGACAAATGCTCTGAATTAAAAGTATGTGTTTATATTTTAAAATTGTGTAAGACTCATACTATGATAAAAAACAACATATTTAAAAATCCTTCAGCTTATTATATTAATTCATACAGAAATATGCATTACTGATATCAAAGAGAATGTCTTGCTATTTTTGCAGAGTCCAAAAATCACTTTCAGTCTATGTTTTTGCAAAAATTACAATGTCTTCAATTCAAATCACATTCTCCGTTTCTGGGCTCAAACATCTTGAAAATTTTACTTTACTTTCTATCAATCTAGATATACTGATTCAGCAATATATCACTCAAATTTCATCTCTGACTTATGAAATGAGTTATTTCAGTTAGTCATACTGAATCTAAAAATATACAATATGTAAAAAGCTTTAAAGTTCACATGACTGAGTTTCAAATTTCAGCTTTCAAGATCTTTTTGAATATTTTTATGTGATTTCCTGTGCAAATTATATGGTGTCTTGTACATTCTGCCATATGAAGGTATAGGTAATATATATCTTTTGCACAAGCAATTTGCTATTTAAATGAGGTTTGGCAACAAACTAAGTTGTCCTGGGACATCTTCAAGAGGGGTTAGATTGATAGTAGTGGGAGTTAGGTGAGTTGGGGAGATGAAAGGGTTAAGTGGAGGGAAGAATGATTGGGAAGAAATGAGGTAAGGGTGGGTATGAGCTTAAGGGGTTTGGACAAGTGTAGCTGGGCAAGTAATCACATTTTGGCATGAGCTTGCTACCCGCCCACCCTCCCTCTTTTTTGTTGGTGGCTTGGTGGGGATTGTGGTCATATTATGCTGCTTACTCGGCAGGATGAGTAGGTACATTGTTCTGATTAACATTACAAGGATGTTTGTGCTGTGTTTGGAACCAACTATACTATGTCCAATTGTAATTAATTTTGGTGACCAAAGCTATGTTATGGAAGTTTAATAAAGGTTGTCAAATGTCATTTGGTGTGATGTGTTTATTGAAGGGGACCCAGACAATTATATATTTTTGACTGATTTGTCCAACAGATATTCTACCTTATTTTATATAATTTACATTTCTAAAACCTCCCATGAAAGAACTATTAAATCATCATATATCTATTAGAGATTACTGTATGTATATATATTTTTAACTTACTGATGCTGCTCTTTTATTAGTATTACACAGTAAATGTTTTATTCCTTGTGCATTTGTATATTATTCATAAGCTGTTTGCTCTTCTTATTGATTCTAGTATTATAAGCAATCTTGACTACATATATATATATATATATATATATATATATATTTAATTCTAGTATTATAAGCAACCTTGACTATATATATATATATATATATATATATATATATATATATATATATATATATATATATATATATATATATATATATATAAATATATATATATATATAGATAGATATATAAAATTATTGCTTGTTTAATTTGGATGTGTGTTTTTAGCCTTTGTGAACTGCTGTTCTGGTATAAGCAACTTCACATCGTAACATTAGTATTTAATTATAGCTTTGTTTTACCAATTCTTTCCTTCTAAATAAATAATTAAAGAAATTATATTTTGAGTAGATTTCTTACATATATACCTGGAAAGAAGTTTTGATCTTTTCTCCTTGTCATTGTAGCCATGATTAAGGCACTTCCTGTTTTTACAAACATCAGTGATAAACTTAGAACTATTCTAAGATGTGTATTTTTGTCAAAACAGTTTGAGTAGCAGGAAATAAGCAAAGTAAGCAAGAATCAAGCATTTATCCGTAACTGGAACATTCTTTTGTTTGCAAACATTTTAAGTGTCAATTGTTTCATAAATTACCTTTTACTTAAAGGGTAAATCTACTGATTCAGAAATAAGTCCTGCAATCAGAGAATAAGTCACCTGTTTTTAAGCATTTTAATTTTTGAAGCAGTTTTCCAATAATTCAACTCACTCTGCCTCTTGAGGGATACAATTTTCCAATTTATTTCTTTAATATTTTTAAGGATTATATTTTTGTTAACAATTGTAAGATGCCTCCTCCAGTGTGTCAAATATTATAGTGCCTTCAGAAAGAAATAATCTGATTTTTACAGGAAACACCAAAGTGGCTTACAGGGAACACCTTAATGTTGTTCTTTTTAAGTCCTTTGATCAGGCAAGCAGGATTTTCTTTTACTTATTACTTCACAGGAAAAATCATTGTCAAATCTGACAACATGTTCATCTATTTTAATAGGAGGGCAGGTATGAGCTGTTTTTAACATTTGATCTTTTTCTAAGTTGGACATACGTGTAGCTAAAACTGAACATGGTGGTGAGTTTTCTTTCTTTGTAGGTGGTTTCAATGATATTTGTGCATTTTCAATTCTGAAATGCAGCCAAGTTGTTAAGAACTTTATTACATTGTCTCCCTCATACTTTTCAGGTGTACCATATATTCTGATGTTATTTCATCTCAGTCTACTTTCTAAATCATCAACTTTATCTATTAGGCAGTTAATTTGTTTTAAAGGAATTCAGACTGAGACTCACATTCAGTTATTCTCCCTTCATGATCATTTAAAGCCTTTTCCATACTGCTGATTTGTGCACTTTATTGTTTCATAATAATTTCTAAATAGTCCATCTTCTTTCTGGACTTTTCTTTGAAACTTTCTATTTTGGTATCCAGCTTGTCCATTTTAACTAATACATCCTGCTTACTAGATATTAGTGACTGGATGCCTTTTCAAAAGAAGAATCCTGAGTACCATTTTTTGAATGTTTCATGTTGAAGTCTCTACTCTCTTAACCAAGCAGTTGAAATTATAACAGAATAATTACAGCTTTTGAAGAACATGAAGCTATAAATATTTTTTTCTGACTATCAGTGCATAAAATTAGTTATCAAGTATTGCCAAATTCAATGTTCTTGATTATAGTTTCTGTCAGAGAAAAGTTTTCAGTCACAGAGCTTTCACCTGTTCTGCTGTCAGTTAGCCACCTTGGCTATGCCCCCCCCCCAAGATTATTCTTTTCTCTTTTACTTCAGCTGAGGAGGAGATCAAGTATAACACACAACAGTAAAAGAGAAGTGGAAAGTAGCTGGTGAAGTCTTCTGTTAAGACAAACAGGTGTCCCTAAAATACTTATTGCTTAACTAAGCAATGTACATAATATTGCACATGATTTAGGGTAGCATAAACAGTAGTACAGCAATGCTTTTAAAACTGATTTCAGTGGTAATCCTGCAAACTGTTGTTATACCTTTGCTGCTAAAAAGAATGCAAACGAAGACAGTACAGATCAAGAAAAGGTGCTGTACTGTCATTTAAACCATGATTAACTGTAGTACTTAGTAATTTATTTACTGTTTGATGTATGTTTTCTGTAAAATGTGCTTGAGAAGTATAGAATTGAAAGATAAAATGCTTCAGAAATAAGAAATCCCTAGCCTTTTCAATTTATCACAAGTATGCACAAGCAGCAGTCTTACACATTCATCCCAGTTACATACAAACTTTCCCATTCCCTCCTCCCAACTGCATCCATAAACACTTCCCTTACATAAGTTTACTTCAATAAAGATATGTTTCTCAGTGGTTTATTGAGTTGCTACCCCACATTAAAACAGTATTGTGTGGATGTATTGCATTTTGGTTTGTCTCTCCCTACCCTTTATTTCTCTTTTTACTTATTTTGCTTATGTGTTTTTTTTTCCTTTGTTGTTTTGGTTCTTTCCCATTTTATTTTTCTTTTATAAAGGTTCAAATCTCTCAGAAGCAGACCAGGGATGTACCTCCCAGATAGGAAGAGACCAACCTCTGCCTGTCTGGGGATGGTCTTGCAGGGTCAGAGTGAAGGCACTGGTCTTGCAGGTACTCTGGCAAGCCTCACTGATCTGGGACTTCAATGTTTGCTTAAGGATATACTGGTAGAGGTAGTGGACAGGGGAATTCAGCCAATCAAAGCCTCTCCTCAGCATGTAGAAGACACGTTTACCCAGTTGGTGCCAAATACCTTGCCAGCACAGGCCCCTACTCCCTTAAATGTTGGGGTCCTGCTCTGCAACATCATCTGGCAGTTGACATGTTTGAAGCTCTTTGGATTGGACACTAAGCTGGGACTTCCTCAGCCATTGTTCTCTTATTGTTGCTCCTTCACCTTCTTTACTGTTTCTCTCCCAAACTAACCTCTCACAAAAAAAAAAAAAAAAAATGACAAATGGAGGGGGGTTTACCCTCACAGAAACATAGTGCCCATTTTCTCCCATCCCCTCCAGCTCAAACCCTATTGGTGTTTCACTTGTGTGTTCACGTTTTTCTGTTGTCCCCTTTTCTTAGCTTGTCCTATCATCTTCTTTCTAAACTTTAAGGAAACCATCAGGGTATCCACAAAAGGATACCTCTGTATGAAAAAGTTATAAACCCCTTTACTTAAAAAAAAACTCTTGGCTAATGCACAGTCTACAGCTTCGCTATAATTTTTTCAGTGCAACTATGCTCAGCTGCACTTGCCTACAATATGCCAAAGCACATACTATATAGGATTCAGCAAAATACTTCACACATATGAAAAGGTGAACCTTGCATGACTTACATATTTACAAAGAATAGGCATGAGTATAGGAATTAAAATAAGACCAGACACAGATACCGCAATAAATGTATTATTACAAACAAGAATTTCTTTCTCTGACGTCTCGGCTGAAAAAGCCTTCAAGGAGTAAAAAAGACATCTAAAAAACTTGTTTAAATACTATAAAACATAGCACAATTAAATAATTAAACAATTAAATCAACAACAATTAACTTTTTAGTTAAAGGCAGATTCTGTTTGCCACCTATTAATATATTACGTAATTTTTATTTGGCAGGAACTACTTGTTGCAATAAGTGTAAAGCATGTAAATTTATAGTTAAAAGTTTTTCTACTATAAATAATACTCCATTTCAAACTTGGAATAATTTTTCTTGTGATACTGTGGGTGTGGTGTATGCTCTTAAGTGCCCTTGCAACCTATTTTATATAGGAGAAACAAAGAGGGCCTTCAAAGTAAGATTGTTGGAGCATGCAAGAGATATTTACAATCACAAACTAGAGAGTTCTATTGCAACACATTTTTATGAATTTCATAATAGCAATAATGAAGAGTTACAGGGTACTATTTTAGAGAAAATAAATGTGTCAGTATATGACAATAATAATCTTAAAAAACTGCTTCAGTTTAATGGAGCAGTATATATTCTTAAGTTCAACACGCTTTACCCATGTGGGTTAAATGAAGAGTTAAATTGGATGTTGTTGATTTAATTGTTTAATTATTTAATTGTGCTATGTTTTATAGTATTTAAACAAGTTTTTTAGATGTCTTTTTTACTCCTTGAAGGCTTTTTCAGCTGAGATGTCAGAGAAAGAAATTCTTGTTTGTAATAATAAATTTAGTGTGGTATCAGTGGCTGGTCGTATTTTATTTCTTTATTTTTGGTTTGTGGTTATATACTATGAGTATAGGAATTGCCTCACTTTTCTATATTCAATGAGACTATGTTATACTGATATTATTTTTATATCCATATATCTACGCCGTCTGCAAATGTACACTATGCACTTGTGCATCCCCGGTCTATGAATACCAACCTCAGTCTTTAACTTCACACCCTTGAAATTATAACACTTTGCCCCTGCTCAGTATGCTATCCTACTCTACAATACATGCTTTCCTTCAAATAAGCCACCTATATGCCCCTAAACCATTAAATTAGCAAACCATTGACCTACTATTTGCTGTACAAGGGACTGGAACTGAACAGCACACAGCATGTTAAATTGCATGACTTATAACTTGTTTTTGAATCATTATGCCACAGAAATATTTACCACAGATGTTGGCTAAGTCTTACACACATGAACACTAGACCCTTTCAATGTGGAACAGTAAAGAAGGTAACATTAATACTGAAACTAAGAAGCATTCCTCAATAAAGCACCATTGAGGGAAGTTACTAAATAATTCTTGCCCTTAGACTCCGTTGTCCATCAAGTGTGAACAAAGGACCCCAAAGATTGACAGCCAAGAGTAAAAGATGACACAATCAGA
>NC_056736.1:138268953-138351453 GCF_019279795.1 Protopterus annectens | reverse complement strand
GCAGAATGTGTATGTTTTTGCTGATATCAAGTTGTAATGCCACAAAATCATGAAATGTAAGCATAAGAAAGGCAAGCACTGCTCTTAAATTATGTAGAAAGAGACATGAGCACACACACACACACACACACACACACACACACACACACACACACACACACGCGCATGCATACATTTATAGATAGATGGATAGATATCTATATCCATATCTATATGTATATCTATATATCTATATCTATATCTATATCTATATCTATATCTATATCTATATCTATGATGCATGTATGTCCGTGTACCTGTAAATATTTGTGTGTACATGTTTGTGTGTGTGTGTATGTGTGTGTGTGTGTGTGTGTGTGTGTGTGTGTGTCTGTGTGCCATACATCTCAACCTCTTAGAACAAGAAATCTGGACAAAGCCATAAATAAAAGTGGGACAAAGGTCCAAAAATAGGGACAATTTTTAAATATTGCTCTTATAACCTTAGAAGGTTGATAGAATAAAATATTTTGCATTCCATTAATTTTCTGAAGGGTATGAAGTCTGAAACTTAAATGTCTGTCATTATTTTCTAACTTCAGTCTTAAATGATTTGCTGCTGATTTGCCAGAAAAACACAATTTTATGAAAAATGGACTGAAAATCTGAGGCAAAAATCTGGACATTTGGCGAAAATATGTACAGTTGAGAGGTATCACACTCTTTCTTTCTGTATCCCTTTTTCCGTCCCTTGATTCCTTGATTAATAATAATCACTTCTTTTTTTTTTTTTTTGTTCATGAATTCCTGTACCTTATAATTAATAACAAAATTAATCACACCAAAATAGATGTGTGACCAACAGTGTATTCCCTCACCATGTAAAATACCGAACAGATAATAAACACATACATATATGAATGCAGCTATAATAGCTAAAAGAAAGGCTAAAATGTACCCCCAGAACTGGCAATGTCTCAGACTGCTAACTGCAAAATGATACAAGCATCAAATCAATTTAACTGCAGCAGTCATAAATAAACCACATTAATTTGGCAAAACTCTGCAGCATTTCATACTGCTCATCCATTGATAGTTGCATTACCAACCACTTCCTCACACATTACAACACAACAGAGTTTCCCAGGAACATGTTGACCACAACACACTTCTGTGTCAAGCCTTGTGACCATCTTGAAAAAGGAGCAACCACTTGTGACTAGGAATGCCCCAAAGTAGCACTGCCCCCATACTCTTAATCAAGGAGGCAGGAGGGTACAACAAAGCACTTGAGTCAAAGAGACAGAATTTACTGTCACACCTACTTACTATCTTGCCCCCCCCCCAAAAAAAAAACAACTCTACCTCATTTCATACCTCCTGCTTAATCTTCCTTATCATCCTTCTTCCTCCAATGCCAGTTATGCACCAGGCAGGCATTCCTGAAAAAAATGTCTGCAGTTCATAAATCCCTTTACCTCATGGTTACAAATAACCACACCAAAATATATGTGTGACCAACAATTTATTGCCAAACAATACAAACATACTGTACAAATAATAAACATAAATAGCTATATATATCTACATTTCTACTGACCCCAGTTTATTAACCCCCCCCTACCGTGAATCAATATAACCTTAACACTGGAAGCTACATCTGCAAAACTATCCAAACATGACAACAGTTTTCTCCTCAACATAGAGTAATACATTTCCAAACCACATCTCATGGGGATTTATCATGGATTTATCATGACCTAAAAAAATGTCCACCAGATCTGATCAAAACTGTTTTGGCTGTCCAGAAGATAAAAATTTAACAAATAAAAAAACATCTTACCCAGCCACCAAAACAAAGCAAAAACAATATTTTCCAGCCATTCTCCTACTCAACTTAAATAAAACTCATATGCCCCTAAAGCCCATGTACCTTTCCTATTAATAAACTTAATAGATCTATCCTCATTTGCCAAATTGGACATTTCTTATCCAAAATGGAAGTGAACAATATTTTCCCATGCAATACCTTGTCTAAACAAGTGTCTTTAAAAACCAAGTTAAAAAGATGTGGCTCATTATCCGCAAAACTAAAAACCAGAGTACTATGAGTGATACCGTTCTACCAGTGCTGTGCTAAGAGGGCTATAGAAAAACTAAACCACCATACCAGGCATATCAACAAATCCTCACCTGTCTCTAAGACAATTTACTTCCTACCCCAATTTGGTGTTATTTGGATATAAAGGTCCAAATCAAACGTCCTCATCTGTCAAACAAATGCCAGAATATTTTAACCACCAAAATCTTGCTGATCCTAAAAGCACTATAATACAAACATACCACGAGCTTTGCCCATAAAACGTACAGCTCCTATGTGCTGGATATTAATTGCAAACTCTTTAACACCATCCTTAACAGGTGTTTACCAACAGACAACTTACTATTCATTTTGCTCTTAATTCTCACCCACCCTTTCAATAGTTTGTAAATAGCCCACTGTTTTATAACATCCAGAGTACCAGTTGCTTGATCAGTATCACCAAGTGCTGCTAAGATTCCATGCTTGTCCTTTGGGGGGGCTCCTGATCCCAATCCTGGCACAACATCCCCCAAGAGCAAATGGTCTCACCAACACATATCCTGTAAGGAAACACCACCCACAAATCTCCTCAAAGATAAAACATTTGCCTTATGAGACGTCTTTTTAGATTCAGGTCAAAACCGCTGAATCAGCCAACTAGTTATAAGTTCCCAATTTCCCAAAACACCTCCTGGACTGGCAGTGGATACTCCTCTCCCTTTGAGGCCAAAGCCTAAAACCTGCAAAACTGAACATGGGAAAAACTTTTAGCTTTCATATTCAGCTTCACAAGAATGTGTTTTGCAGAAAAATGACATTAATCTTGAAAGAAGGTTATAGCAACTTCCTTACTAGCAAATGCAAGCTCGTGAGTTCTGGGGTCGAAGCAGACTATAGAATCCCATCTTACTTCAGTTACTTCTTCTGCAGTTATTGAAGTGCAGTCATAGCTGTGTGTTGAAAGGCCACTGGAAACACACTTGAAAATGGTAATACCCTTCTTTGGTTAATTCAATGGACATGCTGGTTTATTATGTAACAAAAGTAAGACAGCACAAGTAAAAACAAATAATAGAAAAGGAAAGTCAGAAATCTTGAAATTAAGATAGGTACACTACCCTAAATATTTAATACTGAAAGTTGGCAATACTACAGGAGATCAGCTTTGTAATAGCTTTAAAGAGCTAGCAAATATAGTAGGAAAATAAGATATTCGTCTTTAACAGGATGCTTAAACATGACAAAACTAAAGGAGAACACAGTGGCAATGTACATGTCCATAAGCCTTGCAATAAGCTCAAACAGGGTAGAACTGCAGAACTTCCAAAAGGAAATGGAGAAATGAGTGGAGAAAGGAAAGTAGGGGTGGATAGTGAGGAATATGCTTGTTGCTCTACTATGCTGGGCTGCAACTACAAGAGAGTGCCCGAGGATAGCTAATTGGATTCAAACTCAGAACCAAGCCCCGTTATATATATCCACAACAGGGTTGTGTACTGCTGAAAAGACATTCCAAGTATTTGCATAATCTGGTTCAGTAAAAATGCTTTACAAACTGGGATCACCTGTGACACTTAATAAGTGCTTTATTATGAGGACATCGGTATACCACTGAGTATGAGCATGCACTACTATACACTGTTAGACAACTGAGAGCAGTTGTGAAGAGCTGCAGATGTATAAACACAGCTGTGAGCACCTAAGAACACCTGCAGAGAGACATATCACCTAGGGTTGAGTTCCATCCTGCAGGAGACATACTGCTGATAGTCTCTTCTACTAATTTTACCAGTTATTAGCATTCTGTGCCTAAGTCTAATCCTTGTTGTGATCTGTAAATTTGTTCTGATACTTTTTTTATGGCATCTCAGCCAATTTATAGCCACTATCTTCAAGAATCCATTACTTATGATAGTAAACATGACTGGCTTTTGCAGTAATCATTTGCTGTCTGCTGCAGGATTCTTGAGGCTGAGTCCATACTAATTCTAGACTACTGATTCTCTCATCACTGTAACAAGGTGTTATGGTGGCACTTGAGTCATATCACTTAACTTGTTGTGACACCAATCCATTTGGTAGTCCTTACTTCAGCTACCTGTTAGCTGTTACTACATTTTTCTGACTTTTGCAGCCTTCATCGATTGATACTCTACATATGTAATTATAACTCTGGTACATTGACTCAAGACGAGAAGTGTCACTGTTAGGAGAGTATAGGAAAGGGAACAAATCAACAAAAGTACTTAAACAGATAGATGTGATAAAAGCAATGCACATTAGAAAAGACCAGGATCTATCATACACTATTGCAAATAATAAACTAAAGATATCAGCACAGGCACAAAAAAACTTAGAAGATATGGAGATAAATATAAAGGAAAAGTCCAAAATAAGCAATTCATGGAAGACCCAAAAAAGTTTTATAGAGAATTAGCAAACAAAGCAAAAGGAAGAGAAACACCATGGAAAAAGACGAAATAGACGCATTTTGGAGAAATATCTATAAAGATCCTGTAGAACATAATAAAGATGCTGAATGGATAGACGAAGTAAAAGAAACATTAAGAAGTTCAAATGTACAGGATATGAAATGAGAGAAAGTAATGGCCATAGAAATTGAAACACAATTAAGAAAAGCTCCTAACTGGAAAACCCCAGGTCCAAATGCAGTACCTAATTTCTGACTAAAAGTGTTAACATCTTTACTTGAAGATTTATTCGAGTAAGAACTACTTATATGACCCCCCAAACAGACACCAACCTGGTTAACAAGAAAAATTATATTCCTCCCTAAGAACGAACCTGCAAGCTATCCTAAAAGCTATCAGCCAATAACTTGCCTTCCAAAAATGTAAAAACTATGTACTGGAGTTGATGCTGAGAGAGTTTATAGTCATTTGGAAGAACACTCAATCACAACAAGAGAACAAAAGGGTAACAAAAGAAAATCATGTGGAACAAAGGATCATTTGTTGTTAAATAGTCATAATGGAAACTTGTAAAAAAGGGAAGAATCTAAGTTTGGCATGGATAGATTACAAAAAGTATACAACAACATTACACATTCATGAAAAAGGAGTGCTTACAGATGTATAAGATACACCCTACATTGATTGATTACATTACAGTGACCATGAAACAGTGGCAAACCACTTTGTAGCTAAACCATGATATAGGGCAAAATATTAAGCTAGGGATAAAAATTCAAAAGGGAATTTCCCAGGGTGACGCTTTGTGACTGTTGTTCTTTTCTCTTGCCCTTAACCCATTAAGCTGTCTACTTAACAGATTAGGTCATGGTTACAATTTGGCTCCCAGAAAATAACAAACTGTAAAGACTTCTCATCTTATTTTTGTGAATGATTTAAAACTAAATAATCAGCTGAGAAGATGAAGGCACAACTGGAAGTGGTTCAAAACTTTCTCAGATGATATAAGAATGCCAATTGGTCTTGATAAATGTGCCAAAGTAACATTTAAAGGAGGAAAGCTGCAACACAAAGAAAATATCATTATGTAACAGGAATGTGATATAAAGGAACTTGAGTAGGAAGGAGAGTATACATAGTTTGGAATTGATGTAGGATTGACCATAAAACCTGAAAAAAAAAAAATCACTAAGGAATACTTTACACGACTAAAATCAATACTGAAATTGGCCCTGATATCTACAAAAAAGTCCAAACTATAAACCAATTTGCGGCTCATGTTCTAGGCAACAGTTTAGGAGTGACTGACTGGCCCCAAAAGGTATTGCATCAGTTTGACAGGAAAACAAGAAAAAGGCTTCATCCTTATCAAATGATATATAAAAATCAGTGTACAGCAAGATTATATATTCTCTATTCCATAGGTGGAATGGGCCTCCTCAAAACTGGTTGCACGTATAGATCTGCAGTCATAAGATGGCATACATATCTGTTAACCTCATCAAATCCAAACATAGTTAAAGTTTTGAAATATGAAGAGAACTAATTTAAGATGACTTCCTTGCTTTGTTAGCAGAAGCATATTGGTGTCAAATGGGAATGGAATCCAAACCAGAAGAAGATGAAAGACAGGCAGCAACTGAATGTGCCAAAAAAAAAATATATAAGGATCAGATGAAAAGGCAAGAAATGTGGAAAAGGCATAAATACAGTTGCAATATAGAAAAAAGTACAGAAAAATAATGGAACAACCTAATATCGATCAAGATCTAATGTAGGAATGTTTAATGAGAGGTGAATTTAAACCAAAAGATGGAAGGTTAATATTGACAACCAAGGGTAGCGGACTTCATACACATTGGTTTACAAAGTCCATTGAGCATGTAGGAGAAACAAACAAATACAGGTTCGGTAAAACAGAATTGGAAAAAAAATCACACATCTTGTTGCAAGGTGTAATATACTAATTGCAGAGGGCCTGTATACTGAAAGGTATAATAATTTGGCCAAGAGTGTTGCATTGGAGATTGTGCAGACATTACAATATTGAACTAGCCAAGAAGCTTGAAACCATAAACCACAAAACATTATAGAGAGTGATGAAGTTTATATCACTTGCGATCACTCATTGCCAACAGTTTGAAAGGTAGATGTGAGAAAACCAGATATAGTATTCCATGAAAAGGAGACAAGAGTAGCATTGATAAAGCAACCTCTATATAGCCATTTACATGGTTCTACAGAGTTATAATGAAGACCTCCGCATAGGTTGCTGTGAACTTGGATTAGGGGGGACACTGAGTTTTGACAGACTATCACTTTTAGAATGTAGTTTGCTTTGAAATTGCTATTACTGGTTATAGGGTTTGCTGAGGTTACTAAGAAGATTTTTATTTTGAAGGAGACAACTTTGTAGTCTGATCTCACCAGTGATGATGTGATACTGAGAAGAGAGAGAGATGCAGTACTGTACCATATTGGTAAGTACTAGATCCAGTATGTTTGAAACTCTGGTGGGTGTGCACACTACCTGGTTAAGGACGTTTATGTTTCCAAATCTATAAAGGGGTAGTTAAATGTTCCCATGAACTGGGCATTTGGTCAAATAGTTAGTGTTTCCAACAGATCTAGTTATGAGCTATGGGACTCTAGTAACATAGAGGGGGTGCTATGTGGAATGCTTTGTCATGAGGCAACAACTAAATAGGGATTCTAGTGGCACTTCTAGGTCATATTTTATTTTTTTAAGAAGATATCCTGGGGTGTCGTCTGGGCTCTTTAATGCAGTGTCCTTGGCTTTGAAGAGAGCATTGAGGACCTGTCCCTAGTGATAGCTATGGCTGATGGTATTTATTAAGTGTTATCTGGGGGGAAGGGGAAGGGATACAATTGGAGTTAAATGCAATGGTCAGTAGATTTGCTATATTTTTGCCTCTCTCTCAATTTAATTTCTCCAAGTCTTTTGGGCTTCTAGTATCATGACTGAAATAGTTCCCATTCCTAAGTCAAAGTATGATTAAAGTTTCTGAAATTAATATTGGTTCAGTCTTTGGTGTTAGCCAAAAGTATTCTTTGCAGTGCCCACAACATGCCCATAACTGTCTCCTTCAGCAGTTCATACAGATTTACATGTATTGGTAGCATATCTAAATAAGAAAGCATTCCTCTGTTATGACACACATTGCTCCTAGGACTATTGGGACTATCTGTGTATCCTTCTTCCACATTGCCCTAGTTTCTGCTTGCAAATCCTCATAATATATTACTTTTTTTGTCTCTCTGCACATAAGACACATTAATCACTGAGTGTAGCAGTTTCAAAGATCAATCCTACTTTTGTTTTCTTTTCATGGACTAATATATTTAGTTTTTTCACATCTGTTTTTGAACTGTTGGTAATGATTGATCCCATGTGATATAAACTGCATCATTCTCTATAATACTTTGTTCATAGGTTCAAAGGTTGGTACTAGGCTATTGGCCCTAGGGCCTATACACGCCTAGCCATAACAATTCCCTGGATATTTCTTCCCACAGTATTTTCTACCCTGGACCCCTGTCTAGCAGAGTGACTGACATGATCCTCGGGGTGAATTTCCTATCTCCCATCGAATCATCAAGGTTCCTTCTGAAGAGGGCCAAAGATGCGCTCTGATTGACAGGTATGGGCAGTCTATTCCAGAGTCTGGGGAGTCTCTGGGTCAGGAACCTATCCCTCCAACATGTTTTGTTCATTGTGATGACAAGGTTTAGATCCCTGGAGCATGTGTCTCTGAGGGATTGGGATTTCTTTAAGTGTAGCATGTCCAACAGCTCTGGGTTTGACATGGCCTTGTATTTTAAGCAGAGATCACCTCTGAGTAGACGATATGCGACAGAGTATAGGTGAAGTTTTTTTAGACGGTCAGCATAGGGCATCTGCTTTAGGCCTTTGATTCTTTTAGTGAGGTGTTTCTGCAGACTTTCTAGTTGTTGCAGATGTCTTAAGAGGTACATACCAAACGGGAAGTTGTATTCTATAATGGGTCTAATGAGGGATGAGTACAGTGGGACAATGACCTCCTTTTTTCTGGATGAAAAGCCCTTAGTGGTGAGGTGTGCCACATAGAAGAATTTCCTGACTGTTGTGGCAATGTGGTTATCGAAGGTGAGACCTGACTGTTGTGGCTTATATTTTCAATGCTTCTCAGCTACTTCAATATTGTAATGTTTGCACCAACCCTAATGCAACATGCTTGGCCAAATTATTATACCTTTCAGCATGTATCACACCCAGCAACAGGATGTGTGGCTTTTCTCAGTTCTGTTTTACAGAACCTGCATTTGTTTGTTTCTGCCACATGTTCAATGCAGTTTGTAAACCAATGTGTACTCAGTTCACTATCCTGGGTCACCAATATCAACCTTTCATCTTTTGGTTTAAATTCACCTCTCCTTAACCATTCCTGATTAACATGACGTTGTTCCAGGAGTTTTCTGCACTTGCAACTGCACTAATGTCTTTTCCACATTTCTTGCATTCTCATCTGTTCATTCTCCATATATTCTTTCTTTTTTTTTTTTTTTTTTTTTTTTTATTCATTTGCTGCCTGATTTTCATCTACTTTTGGTTTGGATTCCATTCCCATTTCACACCAATATACTTCTGCTTAACAAATAAAGGAAATCATCTTAGACTAGTTCTCTTCGTGTTTCAAAACTTTAATTATGTTTGGATCAGATGAGGTTAGCAGATGTATGCACTCCTAGAATTGTGGATTTAAACATATAATCAGTTTCAAGGAGGCCGATATCACCTTCAGAACAATGAATATATAGTCTTGCTGTACACTGATTTTATATATTATTTGATAAGCATGAAGCTTTTTTTTTTTGTTTTCCAGTTCAAATGATCTAATACATTTTGTGGCCAGTCAATCACCCCAAAACTGTAGGTTAGAATTGGAACAGCAAATTAGTTTATAGTATGGACTTTATGCCTAGATATTAGGGCTGTTTTCAGTATTAATTTTAGTCTTCTAAAGTAGTCCTTAATTAGTTTTGTTCACATTTGTTCAGGAGTTATTGCCAGTCCTTCATCAATTCCCAAAAGTGTATACTCTCCCTCATGCTCAAGTTCCTTTATATCACTTTCCTGTCATAGACTGATATTTTCTTTGTGCTGCAGTGTAGCTTTAAATGTTAGTTTCCTGCTTTAAATGTTAGTTTTGCACATTTATCAATACTAAATGACATTCTTATATCATCTGAGAAAGTTTTTACCACTTCCAGTTGTGTTTTCATCTCGTCATCTGATGAACTATACAGTTTTAAATCATCCACAAAAAGAAGATGAGAAGTCTTTACAGTTTTGTTATTTTCTGGGAGTCAAATTGTAACCGTGACCTAATCTGTTAAGTAGACAGCGTAATGGGTTAAGGGCAAGATAAAAGAGCAGCAGTGAGAAAGAGTCACCCTGAAAAATTCCCTTTGAATTTTTATCCCTAGGTTAATAATTTGTCCTTTATCATGGTTTAGCTACAAAGTGGTTTGCCACTGTTTCATGGTCACTGTAATGTAATCAATCAATGCAGGGTATAACTTATAAATCTGTAAGCACACCTTTATTCATGAATGTAGGATGTTGTCAAATGCTTTTATTAATCTATCCATGCCAAACTTAGATTCTTCTCAGTTTTGCAATTCTCCATTATGATTATTTAACAACAAATGATCCACATAACTTACTTTTCTTACCCTTTTGTTCTATTGTCATGACTGAGTTTTCTTTCATATAACTATAAACTCTGTCAGCATTAGCTCAAGTGCTTAATCTATACATCATCAGAAGGCAGGTTATTGCTTGATAATTTTTAGGATAGCTTACAGGTTGTCTCTTAGTTTGGAGTATTGTTTTCCTTTTAACCAGGTTGGTGTCTGCTCGAGGTGCACATATAAGTAGTTCTGCCTCAGGACTAAATCTTCACGTAAGGATATTAACACGTCAGACGTTAGGTATTGCATTCAGGCCTGGGGTTTTGCATTTAGGTTTTCTTAAGGCTGTTCGAGTTTCTCTGACCATTACTTTCTTCCATTTTATATCCTGTATATTTAAACTTCTTATTGTTTCTTTTACTCCTTCTATCCATTAAGCGTGTTTATTATGTTCTACAGGATCTTCATAGATTTGTATCCAAAATGTGCCTATTTTTTTTCTTGTTTTTCTTGGTGTTTTTATTCCTTTTGCTTTGTTTACCAATTCTCTATAAAACTTTTTGGGGTTCATCATTGAATTACTTATTTTGTACTTTTCCTTTATATTTATCTGCATATCTTCTTAAGTTTTTCTGCATGTGCTGATAGCTTTAGTATTTGCAATAGTTTATGATAGAGCCTTGTCTTTTGTAATACTGTACATTACTTTTATCATGTCAATCTTTCTAAGTATGTTTGTTGATCAGTTCCCTCTTCTGTAGTCTCCTATCAGTGACACGTCTTGTCTTACTTGCTTTATAGTTTCTTGTATTCGATACTTTATGATGACATTTGATTTCTGCCCCTTCTTTCTGTTATTACCCTATATTTTTCTGGTAAAACTGTATCAGTTATTAAATTAACTGCACAGTAATATGCCTTGTTTACTTCTGGTATGTTACATGAATATTTGTTATTAGTCTTGATTAATTCATTCATTTGCTTTATCAGACTTCTAACATTTTGGGACTTATTGAATTTCTGTATTCTATTTCTTTCATCAGTTTTAATATGCCTATCCATCTCTATTAAATCAAGGAACTGTTCCATTAGATCATTTTCTTTGTTCTCTGTTTCCTTTGGACATTCTACACAAAGTTTCAAAACATCTTTCTGTGGCATATTTTCTTCAGCTGCATCCTGAGTCATCCATTGCTCATTCATATGGGGACACACTGGTCTATCACTCCACAGCATTGACTGTTTTAGAGTTGGCACCATTTTCTGTTACTTCCCTTGCTGTGTCACTCCAAATGAACTTTAGTACTAGCTTTCCTACCAAAGGCACCAAAGTATCCTTTTATGGCAACCAGTCAGATGCTTCCCATTCCACCTGTTTTTCCTTAATTTTGGGACTCACTGTTCTATCATACTGTGACATTATCAGAGTTGGATTTTCTTCACTAAATCCTTTACTTCACAGTTAATCCATAATTTCAGTTTCTATTTCTTTAACTTCTCCATTACTCATCCCCTTTTCTACTTCCACTCTTTGTTTTCTTATTTTTTGCATTGTAAAATTCTCCATATCAGGATGCCTTTGCCTGAATTTCTCTTCACATATCTGTAGTGCTTCTCTTTTTGTACTGATTAGTTTTACTTTCTCGTTTGCAAATATTGCAACATATTACATCTCCCTTTCCCATGTCCATGTTTCTTCTTCAGATGTCTCCTGCTTTACCTGCTACTCCTTATTTTGGGGACTCATTGTTCCATCATGCTGTCACATGACCTGTGTTAGACTTTCTTCACTAAATCCTTCACTTTGCAAGTATTCTATAACTTCAGTTCTATTAGCTTACCTTCTACTTTACCAATCTTCTTTTCTAAATTCTCCCTTTATGATCTTATTTTTTGTTTTGTGAAAGTTTCCATATCTGAGTGTCTTTGCCTGTATTTCTCTTCAAATATCTTTGGAGCTGCTTTTTTTTCTATTGAGTAGTTTGGCTTTCTTCTTTGCACAGATATTGCACCATACCAAATCTGTCTTTTTTCCCCCATATCCATAGTTCTTATTTATACCTTTTAAAAATCTCTTGGTTTTGTTGTTTATATTTTTAGACTTCCTCAGTCGCTTTTTTTTCCAAATGGCCTGAGGATTCTTGGTCTATGTAATGTTTTTCATAAATATGTTTTATTAATAAACACAAATGTGCATTTGAAGCTTTTGACAGCTTTTATTGTGCAAGTATTTTCTTTCCTGTAATTTTTATTTTAATCTTTTTGAATATCTTCTATCTGGAAATTCTGGGCTTCTTGCATAATAGTAAAAATACATAACTTCTTTCTTATCCTCAGTAGTCCACTCAGTCATATTTATGGCTCATTTTTGGCCTGTCAGTTTTTGTGTTTTTCTTTCTGGGTTACTATTTTCTTCTACAACAGGGTCCATTCTCCTTCTGAGCCTAGCTTAGCTCCATTGTAGGAATGTTTCTGCATCTTGAGGAGTCTACATTTTTTCAGTCCTGTCACCAGTGTGTCTACTTCTGTCTATGATAACTTCAAATAAAATACATTCTATATATCAGTGTTGTCTTGGTAAGATTTTGTAAAACCAGGCATCACCACATGAAGGTATGAACCAAGACTTGAGGATTAATTCAGTGCCAGTAATACTACTCTCCTTTGCTTGCTAATTTTATCATGGCTCCATCCGGACCCTAGTATAAGTGTTCAGCATGGGTGGTTTCATTTACAATTAGTTAAGCAGTTTGTTATGTATTGCCCTAGAGGTTGCAGAAATAGTGAAAAATGTTTTATGATTGTCCTTTGGCTGGGGGTCTATTTTAGCTCAGGTTTGCTTTTGGTAAATTTGATTAGCCCCCTGAGTTGCTTGTTTTGTTTGATGTGGGAGGCTTGACCATGATGGATATTGGACTTACCCTATGGTTGTTGGGGTTCCATCTTCCTCACATAACCCTGCCCACCATGTCCTAGGCAAGCAAGTATGCTTTCTTATGATGAGGTACTTATGAAGTCCCTGTGTAAAACACAGAGGCCTCCTAGAAAAAAGGATTAGTATACAGGACTCTAAATGTCTCAGTAACAGGCAAAAAATACACACAAACACTATAGAAAGTTCAACTACAAAAATGTGTCACTTAACTGGAAAGCCAAAATTTTTAAAGCATCAAGGCCATAACAGTACATCTGGTAAAATCTTAGTCATTATTGACTTCCTAATCAGACACATAGATGTAGAACTCACCAGGCCGAGCAAAGTCAAAATGACAGTTACTGTCTTTCATGTAACAGGATGCACACTGTCACTTTGACCCAGAAATCTTTTCACCCTAAGTACACATATGGCATTGTCATCATGCACAATTGGGTGAATGACATGAGACACATCTCCTTGGATCATATGAAGAGGGACATGATGGAACTCTCACAATATATGTCTGGCATTAGTGTGAAACTAGTAGTAAGCTGTATCCTCCAGTTACTAAGAATGATGCCGCAATACAAACAAACGATAAATGATTTCAATTATTAGCTTAAATATTAGTGTCATTCTTAGAGGATTCAATATATATCAGCCTGGTTAGAGATGATCTACAACCTTGGCTGCTTTGCTAGTGATACATTGAACTTTACTCTTCATGGCTTTTCTGTATTCACCAGGGTTTTTTTTCCTGCTCCTGTAGTGTCTTCATTAGGCAGTCTCCTCAATTTACCTACATAGTCATTTAATATCAAAACTTTGGAAAGGTAACACTGTTCAATGCCCCATGCATAAACGAAAAGATGCACTCCTTATGTATTCTCATCTCTTAAAAATACAGTTATCTGCTCAGTTACTGAAACATAGATTCAGAACAGGAATGGCACCCCCACAGTGGACTACTACTCTTTCAGACCCAAAGTGGAAAATTGTGATCTCATTAGAAGTACACACACCGACAACGTGGGAAAGAAAACCTTAAAAGTAACAACACAGTACCAAACTAAACTTGGGGTCCCCCTAAGTCTGAAGCAGGAAAACCAATATGAAAACCAAAATAAATTGGAAATAAACAAATAAAAGCATGAACTAGTCAAAAAATTTATTCACATGAGGCGAGTGCTTTAGTGCTTTCAGCCCTAAGTAAAATGGGACTTCATCAGAACCACTATGTAAATCAATCCAATCAAATTTATACATTCATTGCAGTGGTCATATGACAATCTTTAGCAGATCAAACCTATTTAATCATCATATATTTGAAAACACAATATAATATAATATAATATAATATAATATAATATAATATAATATAATACAATATAATATAATATAATATAATATAATATAATATAATATAATATAAAAAGCATCAATTATAAAATAAACCTTAGATGAGTAATAATACAAATATCCAGTACAGAAATATTTTGTTATGTTAAATTGTCAAAATTAATATAAAACATAACTATTTATTTAGAGCTTAGTTGTATGTAGTTTAGGCATGCTGCTTAAAGAAGGGTCTACTTTAGTTCAGCGAATGGTCAGATGATCGAATGCTGTTAGTTCGAATACAAAGTGCCGAACCGGCAAAATAGCAAATGGCCGGAACAGTGAATTTTTTTCCCAGGGAAAGAAATCACTGGGCTGGCCATCAGGGTTGTGCAGTTTCCTCCACTGCAGTGTGATCTCAGAGCTGTACTAGATGTTTACTGTTTTGAGTATTCGAGATTTAGGGGTCGATATAACAACGTTCGCTCATCTGATCGTTCATTGTTATAATATAGACTCTTAAAGAAACATTGTCATTAAGACCAGAGTGTGCACAAGCATTTCATCTAATCTACAACAAAAGCTCATGATACTCGAGCATATATTTATACGGACTTCCTCTAGGATTGAGGTGGACTTAATCTAAATAAAAAAAATAAAACTGTTTTATTATTTGTACAAGCTAACAAATGTTTATGCAATGCATTACTAGTATTTCAGTTACCAATATCATAGTAGTGCTTGTATATTCTTTTTAAAGCTTTTTCAGTTTTGCCTACATAGTATCCATTGCAGTAATTGCAAAATGCGATATACACCCCACCTATGGAATTACAATCACAAGCATAGTTCAGTTTGAACACATAATTGTGACATTTAAGCTTCAAAGTCTGTCCTTCAAAAACATATTTACATTGGTTGCACAAACTACACTTCATATACTTAACAATTTTGTTCACCGTAAGGGTAGCTTGGTTATTGTTTTCCATTTCAAACCTCTCCTTAATGTTAATATGCCTTTTATGCACAAATTGTGGACAGTTACCAAAAAAATGTTTGCAATGCCATCATGTTTAATTACCGTCCAATTGTTCTTAATTATTTGTTTAAAGCAGCTGCTTTCACAACCATATTTAATTACCATAGTTTGTTGAAACTGCTTTTTGGACATCTTCATTATGTGATCTATTTCCATAATGCATACCCAGACCCAACAAACTCTGCTCTTTTCTTACATACTTCTTAATTTCATACACTATTTTAATAGAGAAACCCGTATTAACAAACATGTTAATTAATTTGACAATTTCAATAGCAAACAGGTCATCCTGAGACATTATTCTGAATAAACAAGACATATTTCACTTGAATAAACCCTTCTTTTGGCTGAAAGGGTGGTTGCTAAAAAAATGCAAGAAATTATTGGAAAGCATTGGTTACCTATATAATCTAGAATCATTCAATAACTGAACATCTAAATAGTTAATTTCTTCATTAGAATATAAAATGTAAATTTTAAGAGATCAGTAGTGGAATTCAATAAAAAAAACAATGAAATTAATGAATTCCAGTACATTATCCTTCTAGATGATAAAAACATCATCCAGTAAATACAGAAAGGTATCCACGTGCTGCATAAAATCTGATTTAAACATAAAATTATGTTCCCAATATTACAAAATAATACTAACATATAAGGGAGCATACTCTGCTCCCATGGTGAAACCCATCAGCTGTTTAAAATATCCCCCTTTCAAAGTAAATGAAAATATAGTGAAGATCCACCACAGTAAGGTTACCCAAGATGTTGATCTCACTGTTGTCCAGGAACTCACATATGTAACACACTTTCCTAAATCAACTAATACCTACACTGTGTGGAGAACATGGAATAAATCTGCTACACCAATTGTGACTAGCAGCTACTCTTCATCAAAGAATTCCTGCCTAATATTACTCAAAAGTCCCATGAGTCCTTCAAAATATAGGGGATCTAGTGAGGAATTAATTTAGCATTATATAAATATATAGAGTCAACGGGTGCATTTTGAAACCAGTAGCAGCAGCTACAACAGGATGGAGAAGGGATCCTCAATATGTTTATATATTTTGGGAATGCCAAATATTGTAGGTATCAATGGATAATGAACTCTTAAAATCTTATAATCAATATCACCTTGGTCTAAAAGTTCCTTCAAGACCATATCAATTTTGTAATGAGAAATGTTGACTTCCTTTTTGGAAACCCTACAGTGCTGAAGTTCATTATTAAGTATATTATACATTCTAGCTGAATAATCAATGGCATTCATAAGGACAACACTTCCTCCTTTGTCAGGCTTCATAATCCTAATTTCTCAATTTTTAATTAATTCATTCATTAAACTGTATTCATCCATAGGTATATTATTACCTAACTTAAGTCACTGCTGAAACATATTCTTCACATCTCTTTTACAAAATTTTTCAAACAGCTATGTAGTCAGCTGTAAAGAAGGATTAAAAGTGCTACTTCTAACAAATCACTGTAATGAACTGACCACATTAGAGGTATCATGGTATAGTATCTTGACTTTTTACTTTCTTGCATACATTTTAAGAACCAGTAAAACTTCAGCAATGTCCATTCTACCATTTCAAAACAAATGTTAATTCCCCTACTAAAAAGTTTATAAAGTACCTATCATCAACTTCTAGGTCACTCTAGTTAAAAAAATGTAAACCTTTATAATCATCGACAATTATGGTTATTCTATTTTCCAACAAAGTTGTTTCAAAATTAGTTAAACAGTTAGAACAACTACTATTTAGAAGGGTCAAATATCTAGAAACCTTAAGCATATTACATAATGCATCCATGGCTTCTATTGATGCCTTCCCTTCCTCATGATGTTGCACTTCTTGCTGGAAATTATCTGGATACCGTTTCTGAGTATTGAGACATTTTGTTCTGATTCCGCTGGGCTATTCTTTCTGAACGCTGTAGAGGAGGAAATTTAACTGGACCTAAAAAACAACATCATTATCCCCAGCATAAGAATCATCACCATGGGCATTGTGATTACCAACATGATTACTACAATTAAAACAAGAATAATTTGACCTCCTTGCATTGCAATACAAATGCTGTAAACCGGGCTTTGTTTTAGGTAAGGGATATGCTAACCCACTGAGTATTCAGTATCATCCTTTATTAAATCATTACATTTTTTAATGTTAAATATTTCTGTTGAACTATCAACATATTTAAATATCCTTTAATGATAATTAGACTTAATACCAAAAAATAAGTCATCTTTAAGAGAAGCATCTAATTGGTGAATATTGTGCAATAATTTTACCATCAACTTTTCATTAAATCAAATTATAATTCTCATAATATTAACATCATAATCGTACAAAATATTTTCTAATTCATTATACATGTTCATATCCTCATGGATCCCATTCTGAAACTACTACAATATAATTCTTAAATAGTTGTCTAAAGATTCCCCATCTTATATACAGACGTGTTTCATACCCACCCTAGAGGGGGTGGGCTTCACACTCCACACCACACTTATACCAACTCCAAGACTGCATTACAGTTTAGAAAAATGATTTGAAGCACTTCTGTGTATAAGATTGGGAAGTGTTGGAAAACTAGTTAGTTACCAGTTACCCTGTCAATGAAATGAAAGTTCAGTGACTGAACTTTCACTGCTTATTGTTTGCTGATTAGCCATTCAATGATTAGCCTATTCAAAGGCTGAACATAGACCCAGGCTTAACATATTTTTATACTAGATTTTTGTATTATTATTTATATGAGGTTTATTTGTAATTGATGTTTTTTATACTATATTATATTGTATTATATTATATTATATTTTAGTAAATTATAGTATATTATATGCGTTTTTCAAATATATGATGATTAAGTAGGTTTGATCTGCTAAAGCTTGTCATATGACCACTGCAGTGAATGTAATACATTTGATTTGAATGCTTTGCATAGTAGGTCTGATGAAGTCCCATTTTACTTGTGAATACAATTGTTAGTGTATGCTTTTATTTGGTTCTTTATTTCCAATTTAACCCAGTTTTCATGTTGTTTCTACTGATTCAGACTTAGGGAGTTCCTGAATTTGGTTTGGTTCTATGTCATTGCAGGTAGTTATATCTGTATTCCTAAGAAGCCATATCAACATTAGACTCATAACCAGGAAAATGACCTTGAAGTCCTCTATATTCTTTTTATGGTAAATGGAACTCTGTATTATATCACAACCAACTATCTTGCCCCAGTAAAGCATGTGTACATAGACCGCGTACAGGGGGATTAGGACTTCTTTTCCCACTGCAGTGTGATCTTCATGTTGCTATATACAATTTGCAGGGGTGTAGAAGAGACAGATTTTTTTTTTTTTACATTTTGAGTTTTTGTAAATTTGAACATGCAATCTCAACTATATGAATTTTGAGTTTATGAAACTTGATAATATGACAAAAGCTCATGTATATATCTATTTTTTAAATTTCTCCAAGTCTTTTGGGATTCTAATACAACGACGGGAATGGACCCCATTCTTAACTCAAAGAATGATTAAATTTCAAGAAATTAGTATTGTTTCAATCTACCCAGTAATGACTATTTCTGCAATTCGTATGGGATTAGATGGATTGGTAACATATCTAAATATGATTGTAGATTCTTTTTTATAAGACTCATTGCTCTTACTACTATTGGAACTGTCTGTGTATCTTTCTTCCAAATTGCTCTCGTTTCTGCCTGGAGATCCTGATATTTCATGACTTTGTGTCTCTCTGTATGCAATACACTGTAGTCACTGGGTGTGGTGATTTCAATGATCAATGTTACTTTTGTTTTCTTTTCTTGGACCACTATATCCAGTTGTCTAGCATCTATCTATTGAACTGTTGGTTATGGGTGACCCCATGTAATATACACTTCATCACTTTCTATGATGCTTTGTGGATCATGTTTCCAGTGTTTTTCAGCCACTTCAGTACCATAATGTTTGCAGAATCCCTAGTGCAACAGTCTTGCCACATTATTATGCCTTTCAGTATACAGTCATTCTGGCATTAGTATATCACAACCAGCAACAAGGTATGCGACTGTTTCCAATTCAGTTTTACAAAACATACATTTGTCTGTTTCTTCCACATGGTCAATGGACTTTGTAAACCAGCGTATATGTAGCCCACTATCTTGGGCTGCCAATATTAACCATTCATCTCTTGGTTTGAATTCACCTCTCTTAACCATTCTTGAAGTTGTTCCTGATCAACATGAGGTTCTTCCAGAATTTTTCTATACTTGCAACTATATTTATGCTTTTTCCACATTTCTTGCCTTTTCATCTGGTCCTTCACCTTATATTCTTTCTTTTGTTTTTTTTGGCAGATTCAGTTGCTGCCTGATTTTTATCTACTTCTGGTCTGATTTCCATTCCTGCTTGATGCCGATATGCTTCTGCTAAATTAAGCAGAAAAGTCATCTTAGATTTATTCTCCTCATGTTTCAAAACTTTAACTACATTTGTGTCGTGTAAGGTCAGCAGATATGTGTGTAGTCCCACGATTGCAGATCTATACATGTAATCAATTTCAAGGAGGCCCATCCCTCCTTTGGAACGGGGAATACATAATCATGGTGTACACTGATTTTTATAAATCATTTGGTGAGCACGAATCATCCTTCTTGTTTTCCTATCTAATCTATCCAACACATTTTGGGGCCAGTCAATCACTCCAAAACTGTAAGTTAGGACAGGAAGAGCAAATTGGTTTACAGCCTGGAATTTGTTCCTAGATGTCAACGTTGTTTTCAGAATTAATTTAAGTCTTCTAAAGTATTCCTTACTAAGTTTTTTTCATATTTGTTCATGTTCTATTGTTGATCCTTCATCAGTTCCCAAATATTTATACACTCCCTCTTGCTCAAGTTCTTTTATATCACGTTCTTGTCCCAAACTGATGTTTTTCTGGTGCTGCAGTTTTTCTGCTTTAAAGGTTACTTTTGCACACTTATCAAGACCAAATGACATTCTTATATCATCTGAAAAAGTTTTGACAACCTGCAGCTGTGCTTTCAAATCCTCATCTGATGAACTATACCATTTTAAATCATCAACAAAGAGATGAGAAGTCTTTACAAATTTTTGTTTTCTAGGAGCCAAATTGTAGCCATGGCCTAAGTTGTTAAGTAAACAGCTTAATGGGTTAAGGGCAAGGAAGAATAGCAACAGTGACAGAGATTCACCCTGGAATATCCCCCTATGAATTATCCTTGGGATAAAAATATGTCCTTTATCATGACTTAATTGCAAAGTGGTTTGCCACTGTTTCATGGTCATTGTAATGTAGTCGATCAGTGTAAGGTGTATCTTATAATTTTTATGCACTCTTGCATCCAGGAATGTGGCATACTATCTGTGATACCCCTGCACTTGCCCAGTAATCAAGGAGCCTCAATCCTCACCACTAACACCAGTGAGGGATGTGCAACTTGGGAGGATGACAAGTCCACACACACAGTAAAGTACAATTTCCCTTTAGAGCACACAGAGATCACAGTCAGTCTGAGGCTGGTTTCTCCCTTTCTCTCCAGATCCCCAATAAGACTCCCCACTGGCACAGCTATATGGTTATGATTTCAGCTGAGTGGTCAAGCCAAAACCTCCAGCACCCTCTCTGCCAAACCAGTGCTTCATGTCCCTGCCCAAATAGCTGACACACACACACTTTGAGATGTGATTTATTTACAAATACCCAGACACTCCTGGGGAAAGCTGGCACAGGATTACTAGTTCTTCCCTGTTCTGCCCAGACTATAAGGTAGTAATTACTGCCACTAACCAGCTCATTATCAGCTACTATAAGGCCCTTCTCAATGGGTGACCAATTCTACTGTGTAATGTTACTATTATCCAAATGGTAAGTCTAACCAACAATAAGGCTATTTAAGAGTTGCTTGTACAGTGTCATCAAATACACATGTAAGTACTCTAAGAGCTTAAATATCTCTAAACAAGCCAGTCACAATTAATGGGCTTAAATATATTTAATAACAAATAATAAAAGAAAAAGACAATACTCAATAACTCAACACAGTGACAAAAGAGTTCAGAATCACAGGAAATATTTTAAAACAGCATTCCAGGACAGTCTCACATGAATACAGAAAACATCTAAACTAATCTTGCTATATTCCTATACCTCTCTAAGATAAATCACTGAAATCTAGTACTTACTATTAGCAAGGCAGACGTGCTGGTGAGAGAATGTTTCTAAATCCAAGACAAGATACAAAACACCCAGACTTTCTCTCTGAGATAGTTCTGAAATTAATAATACACATTACTGCTGGGTTAGCTAGATGACATCAGTATTTGTCACCTGCCGCTAGTTCCCAGGCTAAACAGATACCAACAGAATGCAACATTTCTCTGTAAAAATACTTATCTCTCAGATGTTTAGTTAGAACTGGAAGTCATAAAACAATTAACTCTTTTACATTTTAAACCTAGTAATTATTCCTGTCTTAAGACAATAGAAAAACTCTAGCTGAAGACATTATGTCTTCTTGCTGAAACTGAGAGATAACACAATCATAAAGAAGTTCACTTATTTTCTTGAGGGTTTGCAAGTTACCTATGTATAATCCAGCTAATACTATTAAAACATATATTTTAACAGGCATATATTTTACATACATTTCTGTTCTTTCCCTGTAGGGCACACTGTGGTTACATTCTTGAAGCTCAGTAGATAGCATACAGTTTACTTACATTTGTAAGACAAGCTTATGGATCATATTAATATTTACAAATGACATAGGATTATTTACAAAATTCTAGCTAGCAGCCTTCACACTATCAAATGTTTTTTTGTTGTCAATCCATGCCATTACAGTTCTCCAGTATGACTTTATTTAAGAACAAATGATCCTTTGTTCCATATGACTTTCTTGTATTGCCCTTTTCTTCTAGGGCAATAATTGAGTTTTCTTCTAAATAACTACAAACTCTGTCAGCATCAATTCCAATGCGTAGTTTATGCATCATCGAAAGGCAAGTTATTGGTCTATAATTTTAGGGTAGCTTGCAGGTTCACTCTTAAGTAGGAGCATTGTTTTGCCTGTTGTTAGCCAGGTTGGTTTCTGTTCGGGGTGTGCATATAAATAGTTCATACTCATGGCTAAATCTTCATGCAAAGATGTTAATACATTTAACCAAAAGTTAGGTGTTGCATATGGAGCTGAGGTCTTCCAATTAGAGGCTTTTCTTAACTTTGTTTCAATCTCTGTCACTGTTACTTCCTCCGATTTCATATCCTGCAACTTTAAACTTCTTATTCTCTCATTAACTTTTTCTATCCATTTAGCATCTTTGTTATGTTTCACAGGATCTTCATAGATAATTCCCCAAAATCTATCTATTTCCTCTTTTTTGGTGGTCTTTCAATTCCTTTCACCTTGTTTCACAATTCTTTATAAAACTTTTTGGTTCATCAATAAATTGTTTATTTCGTACTTTTTCTTTATATTTATCTGTGTATCTTCTAAGTTTTCTGCCTGTGCTGAAATTTTTAGTTTTTTATTTGCAATAGTGCATGATAGTTCCTGGTCTGTTCTAACAGTGCACATTGTTTTTATCACATCTATCTTTCTTAGCATTTTTGTTGATCTAGTCCCTCTTCTATTGTCTTCTAACAGTGACACTTCTTGTCTTAATTGCTTTATAGTTTTCTCTAGTCAATACTTCCATGATGGTATTTGATTTCTCCCCTTCCTTCCCCTTGCTATCCTGCGTTCTTGTGGAAGAACTTTATCAGTTATTAATTTAGCAGCACAGTAATATATCCTGTTTACTTCTGTTATATTGCACAAATCTCTATGGACAGCCCTAATTACTTCATTAATTTGTTTTATCAGACTTCTGACTTTTTGGGTTTTATTGACTGTCTGCAGTCTATTTCTCTCATTTATCTTAATGTTTTTATCCACGTCTATTAAATCAAGCAACTCTTCACTTAACTGATTTTCTTCCAAACTGAGGCCACATCCCTTGTTTTCCATTTCTTGTGGGCATTCTATAGAAATTTCTATAGTATCTTCCTGTGGCACCATCTCTTCAATTTCATCCTGTGCCATCGATTGCTCTGTCATATGGGAAATAACTGGCCTATCACTCCTCAACATTGACTGCATTAGAGTTTCCACAGTTTCCTATTCCTTTCCTTGCTGTCTAGCCTCAAATGAACCTTTATACTGGCTTCCTGTGGAAGGCTCCAAAATATCTTGATATGGCACCTGATGAATTGAATCTTGTTTCACTGTTTTCTTCTTAATTTGGATATCCATTGCTCTTTCCTGTTGTGGTGCTTTCTACATTTGATTTTCTACTCTGAATCCTTCACTTTGCAGGTACTCCATAACCTCAGTTTCTATTTCTTTAACTTCTTCTTTACCAATCTTCTTTTCTACTTTTCCTCTTTGTCTTCTTATTTTTTTTTGTATTGTAAAGTTTTTCCTATACAGATTCCTTTGCCGGTATTTCTCTTAAAACATCTTTGGTGCTGCTCTTTTTGCATTGGTTACATTTGCTTTCTCCTTTGCATAAATATTAAGCCAAATTAAATCTCTTTTTCTTTCTCATGCCCATATTTCTTCTTCAAATGTCTCTTGAGCTTCCTGTTTTTCCTTACTTTAGGGACTCACTTCATCATGCTGTGATGTAACCTGTGTTAGACATTCTACACCAAATCCTTCACTTTGCAGGCACTCCATAACTTTGATTTCTATTTTTTTAACATCTACTTTACTAAACTTCTTTTCTACATTCCAACTTTGTGAATTTTTTTTTTGTGAAATTTTCCATATTCTGATGATTTTACCTGAGTTTCTCTTCAAATTTCTTTGGGCCTGTCTTATTTATATTGATTAATTTTACTTTCTCTTTTGCATAAATATTGCACCATATCAAATCTTTCTTTCTTTCCCATGTCCATACTTCTTTTTTATACTTTTCAAATATCTCTAGGTTTTATTGTTTATATTTTTGCACTTCCTCATATGCTTCTTTTTCCAAACAGATCAAAGTTTCTTCATCTATATACTGTTCTGACAGTTTTTCTCGTTGAAGTTTTTTTTCTTTCCTCTTACTTCTCTCTTAATTGTTTTGCATAACTTGTGTCTGGAAATTCTGGGCTTTTTACATACTAGTAACAATACATTATTTCTTTCTTATTCTCAATAGTCCACTCTGTCATCTTTATGTCTCTTCTTTGACCTATAAGTTTTTGTGATTTTTGTGGACTGCTAATTCCTTCTACAACAGGGGGGCCATCCTCCCCTGGGGCCTGGCCTGGCCCCATTGTAGGAATGTTTCCGTATTTTCAGGATTCTACATTGTCATTTTTTCCAGTTCTGGCACCAGTGCACCTACCAGGATTGGGCAATTTTTTATCCTGAGTCTTGTGCGCCCAAATATCTCTTTTAATTTTTGACTTACTTCTGTCCATGACATATGCTATATAAATACAGTCTATATATCAGAGTCGCCTTGGTGAGATTTTGTGAAAACAGGGTCCACCTCACGAAGGTACTCACCGAGACTTGAGGATGAAATCACTTTCAGCACTACTACTTTCCTTTGCTTGCTGACTTTTCATCTCTCCATTCAGACCTCTTCATGTCTCCATTTGGACTCCATCATCTTTTCATTCAGAGCCCTTTTTTCTCTCCATTCGGACCCATTCACCTCTATGATTGGACGCCCTCATTTCTCCATTCTATATAGATAGATAGAGAGATAGATAGATAAATAGATAGCTATGAGGCCTTCATTTGTGGAAAATACTTACACACACACACACACACACACACACACACACACCTATATATATATATATATATATATATATATATATATATATATATATATATATATATATATATATATATATATATATATATATATATATATATATATATATATATATATATATATATATATATGTATATATATATATATATATATATATATATATATATATATATATATATATATATATAAAGTAAAGCAGCTCCCTAACCCTCTGTGATGCCCATGCCTTGGTCCAGCAATCAAGGAGCCTCAATCTTTACACTTACACTAACACCAGAGAGGGTCATCTCATATATGAGAATAGGATAACAAATACACACAGTAAAGTGCAATTTCCCTTAAGAGCACACAGCGATCACTGTCAGTTCAGGGCTGGTCGCTCTCTTGCTCTCTAGGTCCCCAGTAAGACTCCACACTGGCACAGCTATAGGGTCCAGATCTCAGCTTAGTGGGCAAGCTAAAACCTCTATCACCCTCTTAGTCCAACCAGTTCTTCTTTTTATGTCCCTGCCCAAGTAGCTGACACACACATACACTCATGCACATTGAGAAGAGTTTAGACAACCCCACAGACACTTCTGGGGAAGGCTGGCACAGTTTCTCCAGCTGTACCCCTTTCTCCCAGACTATACAGTAGTTCCACTTGCCACCACCCACTAATACTTATCAGCTACTCAAAGGCTCTTAAAAGGTTGTCAAAGTATTACCGTGCAATATTATTATCCAACTGGTAGTTGTGACTAAATAGTTAAGGCTTATTTAGAGTAACGTGGACAGTAAATTATATAAATATGCAATGTACTCTAGAGCTTAAATTATCTCTACACAAAACAGCCACTGTTGAAAGGTTTAAAAATATTTAATAGTAAATACTAAAAGCACAAGACAATACTTCTTACTACACAGTGCTAGTCAAGAGTTCAGAGATCACAGAGAAATACTTAAAATAATTCAGTAGTACAGTTCTGACGTCACAGAAAAACACTTAGTCTAATCTTTCTTGTTCCTAGCTATTTCTAAAAGAAAACACAAGTCTAAGATGACTTACATATGAGCAAGACAGTGCTATGAGTTGGATGATCAAGACAAAAATGCTTATATCTCTCTGGTTCTCTCTGTTTAAATTAAAATTGCAGTCCTGATTTACATTACATTATTCTTTTACACCTTCCCGGGGTTTCCAGCCTGACAGAAACTACATTTACATTCTTTTACACATATGCAGAAACGAGAGCAATAAAGGGCATTTATGCATGCAAATTCTGGTCATTAACTTTAGCCTTAAAACAATATGCAGGAAGCCTTCATCTAGCCTGGCTGAAGCTGAATTGTAAACATCAAAGGCAGTCATGAAATGCTTGACTTAGCTTTCTTACAGTAGAGTACACTGTCACATTTTTCCAGTTCCACATGTAACAGTATTTCTTTACATTTAAGACAACAACCCTGTGTTTTACATTGATATTTACAAATTATAGAATTATCTATAAAATTCTCTCTGGCTAGGCTGGCAGCCTTCACACAGTCATTAAGCAGAACTTCAAAGAATGGATGGGGAATCGGAAATATACCCTGGGTCTGACCCTTCCAGCCCTCACTAACAAGGTTCAAAATTATATATAGAGCAGTCATGTCAATGGCTAACTATTATTTAGGATATTGTAGTTGACTACTATTTGTCTTCTGGATTAACTTCTTGTTATTAACCTATGAACCTTAGATTTGGAAGAAGAGGAATGACATACATCCAACATATGCACTAATGTTTGACATAATTAGAAATCTGAAAAAGAAGGAAAGGAGAGAAAGAGGAAAACAGATGGAGAAAGATAGTGACTAAATATGTTGGAAAGAAAAGCAATAAGGTGATGAAAAGACAGGTAACAAGGAATAGATAGACAGATAAAAGAATCCCCCAGGAAAAAATATAATTGAAGAAAAATATTTCCTACAGGAAGCAGAAGATGGGCAAGGAACATTCAAGATAATGCTGGAATTGACAGCGGAATAAAACTACTTCATGGATAATAGTGGAGCTACATAAATTTAAAGAATATATAGCACAAAAAAGTATGAAGAGACAAATAGATGAGGCAAACACAAAAATGAAGGTAGATAATGGAAGCAGTGTGGAAAAAGTGGGAACAGATAAAGCAAAGTGATAAAGATAAATTTATGAAGACCTGAGATGTGGAAGTAAAACAGTGACAAGGAGCCTTAGACAGAAATGATAAAGTAAGAAACATAGCCAGTGTCCATGATAAGTGTACTAGAAGAGGTCGTTCCAAATGTCCAAAAGTCTAAAAGGGAGGTAAGAAAAGCAAATAGTTCTTGCTGGAGATGTGGAATAATAAAAGGCACAAGAAGAACGAGTGAATTTTGCCACAGCAGATGAGGAATAGCAATAAAGATCTTTGAAGAGAGATTTTTTAGTACAGCTGAAGCAACATGAGAATACTACACGTGGAGATAGCAGAAAGATGGGAAAGGAGATGGAAAAACATATAAGAACAGCACATCAAGCACAGAGTAATGGCATGTGAAGTAATAAGCATCATAAGAAGAAATCGAAAATACAGACAAGAAGTACACAGAGTGTTCTTTATGAGAAATTCTTTATCACAAGATAAATGTTGAGTTTATCAAATTCAAGAACACAAGGACACCTTAAATTATTATATGACATAAATATAGGTGAGAAAAATTGAGCCATAACGAGCCAGGTAAGGTTAGGTAGGGGAGAATCTAGAATAGAGTAAGAAAAAATGCACCCAGCCCCTGGTAAAGCTAATGGTGCATTATGCATGAGGATTGCTTGTGTATGTATAAATATCTGAGTTGGGGCTGCTGGCTAAAAGCTTATTGTGTGTTTTCCTGGTTGGTCTATAAGCCTTACTGTTGTAAGACTTGCTCTTTCCATCCACTGCCAAAAGAACAAAAATAAGTGTCATTTTGCAGCTCTGTTGATTATTTTTACTGCATTTCATAACAACCCTGTACTTTTATTACATTTTTCACACTTTAATAGTGTCAAAGCTGAATACTGCTGTTGTAGTACTTCATTACATATTGTCTGTTAGATTTACAGGACTGCAGTATCTAGATGGTGTGGTTTCCCTGCATTTGCGCTCTAAAACCATTTGTACATTAACATAGTTTTCTTACTGCCGTCTTGTGAATTGTGCTGTAGCAAACCTATTGCATTGGGGAGCTGGGTGAAAGTTTATCATCTGTATTCATGATTGGTCTGTAGGTTTTGCTATTGTAAAAAATTGATTTTTTTCTGATTCTCTATAAGCTCAGTGTTTGCAGTAAGCTGCTCTCTGTGCAGTGGCGGTTAGAAGTGCCCTTTATAAATGCAACTGCTTCCAAGTTAAAATTTCCCTTAAATAACTAAATCTACAACTTTCCCAGTCTCCCTGCTGCTCTAGCAGCATCTGAGCCGCATATAGGTTCATAGGTTCATACTAGGCTATCTGCCCGAGGGCATTTACAAGCCTAACCCATAGTTTTGTGGCTTACGCCACCCCTTTAGTATGGGGAACTATACCCATTATTTTGCTGTGCCTCTGTCGAGCAGTGACACTGAGGTAATCCCTGGGGTATATCTGCGATCTCCCATCCATTGGTCAAGATTTCTCTTGAACAAGGCCAGCGAGGTGCTCTGCCTCACATATACCGGGATTTTGTTCCACAGCATAGGGAGTCTTTGGGTGATGAATCTATCCCTCCAGCACGTCCTAATAATAGCTGTATCAAGGTTTAAGTCTCCGCCCTTGTGGCTCTGATGGATCTAGATTTTTGGTGAGCATATTCATCAAATCTGGGTTTGACATGGCCTTGTATGTCAGGCAAAGGTCACCTCTGAGCAAGCGGTAAGCGACTGAAATGAGCTGGAGTTCTTTCAGTCGGGCAGCATAGGACAGATTTTTGAGACCCTTTATCCTTTTGGTGAGGAACTTTTGTGGCCTCTGCAGCTGCTGCAAGTGTCGGGTCAGATACATTCTGAATGAGGCATTGTACTCAATCATTGGTCTGATGAGTGATGAGTATAGGGAGACTATGACCTCCCTTGATCTAGATGTGAATCCCTTCATGATAAGGTGGGCAATGTAGAAGGTTTTCCTAACTACTTTAGCTACATGGGTGTCGAATGACAAGCTACTGTCAACCTGGGTCCCCAGGTCCCTGATAACTTCTTCTGTGCTCAGTGGATTGCCACCTCCATGGTAGCTAGGGGTAACCTTGTTTTTCGAAGGGTATGACTATGCATTTTTGGCATTTAACTTTAAGCCATGGCTCTGGCACAGTTATCCGTTTCTGTGAGACCTTCTGGAGGATATCTGTGTCAGATGTGTTTTCGACTCTGGCCCAGTTTGCAGTCATCTGCAAACTTTGTCGCCATAACCCTCCTGTGTTTGCTTGTACTTCGGAAAAGTAGATGCCAAACAAGAGTGGGCCCAGGACTGAGCCCTGTGGGACACCACTTGTGACAGGCTTTGAGTCTGACATGGCGCCAGCAACTCTGACCCTGTGGGTTCTGTCACTCAGCCAGTTTGCAACCCATCTTGTGATGTATGGGTTAACATTTAAGCTGATGAGTTTTTCAATGATACCTGAGTGGGGTATTGTATCGAAGGCCTTAGCCAGATCGAGGTAGGCTGTATGGACTGCCTTTCCCTCATCAATGGCTTTGGTGACTGTTTCAAAAAAGTCAACCAAGTTTAAAAGGCATGATCTGCCTTTGACAAAGCCAAACTGGGTTGGATCCAAAGTCTGCAAATTCCCTATGTCTTTATTTATGAGGTCCATTATGATCATCTCCATGGCTTTGCAGAAAAGGCTTGTCAAGCTAATGGGCCGGTAATTTCCAGGGTCGGTGGAGGCACCGCCTTTGTGAAGTGGGACCACAGTCGCAGTGCGCCACTCCCTGGGTATGTATCCAGAGATGAGACTATGATTAAACAGCTGTCTTAGCTGTGGGTTTAATTCCTCGTTGAGTTAAATGGAGCACACAGCCGGGGACACCATCAGGTCCCATGGATGCTGTGTTTTTGCTTTGGAGAGCAGTTCTCACTTGGGCATTAGAGATGTTTGGGGCTGCAATAGTTTGGTATAGATATCTCTCCTTTTGGGGAGGGGAGTTTGCACTGAACCTGTCAGCCAGTATGTTGGCAAGAAAAGCAATAAGGTTGATGAAAAAGACAGGTAACAAGGAATAGATAGACAGATAAAAAGAATCCCCAGGAAAAAAAAAATATAATTGAGGAAAATATTTCCTACAGGAAGCAGAAGATGGGCAAGGAACATATCTAAAGATAATGCTGGAATTGACATGAATAAAACTACTTCATGGATAATAGTGGAGCTACATAAATTTAAAGAATATATAGCACAAAAAAGTATGAAGAGACAAATAGAGTAGAGGCAAACACAAAAATGAAGGTAGATAATGGAAGCAGTGTGTGAAAAAGTGGGGAACAGATAAAGCAAAGTGGTAAAGATAAATTTATGAAGACCTGAGATGTGGAAGTAAAACAGTGACAAGGAGCCTTAGACAGAAATGATAAAGTAAGAAACATAGCCAGTGTCCATGATAAGTGTACTAAGAAGAGGTCGTTCCAAATGTCCAAGAGAAGTCTAAAGAAGGGAGGTAAGAAAAGCAAATAAGTTGTTGCTGGAGATGTGGAATAATAAAAGGCACAAGAAGAACGAGTGAATTCATGTAGCAGCAGATGAGGAATAGCATTAAAGATCTTTGAAGAGAGAGATTTTTAGGTACAGCTGAAGCAACATGAGAATACTACACATGGAGATAGCAGAAAGATGGGAAAGTAGATGGAAAAACATATAAGAACTGCACATCAAGCACAGAGTAATCGGCATGTGAAGTAATAAGCATCATAAGAAGAAATCGAAAATACAGGACAAGAAGTACACAGAGTAAGTTCTTTATGAGAAATTCTTTTATCACTTAGAGATAAATGTTGAGTTTATCAAATTCAAGAACACAAGGACACCTTTAAATTATTATATGACATAAAATAGTAGGTGAGAAAAAATTGAGACCATAATGAGCCAGGCATGAGGCTAGGTAGGGAAAAGAATCTAGAATAGAGAGTAAGAAAAAAATGCACCCAGCCCCTCTGAAGTAAAGCTTAATGGTGCATTATGCATGAGGGATTGCTTGTGTATGTATAAATATCTGAGTTAGGGCTGCTGGCTAATAAAAAGCTTATTGTGTGTTTTCTGAGTTGGTCTATAAGCCTGCTACCTGTTGTAAGAGACTTGCTCTTTTCCATCCACTGCCAAAAGAACAAAACTAATTGTCATTTTGCAGTTCTGTTGGTTATTTTTACTGTATTTCATAACAATCCTGTACTTTTATTACATTTTTCACACTTTAATAGTGTCAAGCTGAATACTGCTGTTGTAGTACTTCATTACATATTGTCTGTTAGATTTACAGGACTGCAGTATCTAGATTGTGTGGTTTCCCTGCACTTGCGCTCTAAAACCATTTGTACATTAACATGGTTTTCTTACTGCCGTCTTGTGAATTGTGCTGTAGCAAACCTATTGCATTGGGGAGCTGGGTGAAAGTTTATCATCTGTATTCATGATTGGTCTGTAGGTCTTGCTATTGTAAAAAATTGTTTTTTTTCTGATTCTCTATAAGCTCAGTGTTTGCAGTAAGCTGCTCTCTGTGCAGTGGTGGTTAGAAGTGCCCTGTATAAATGCAACTGCTTCCAAGTTAAAATTTCCCTTAAAATAACTTAATCTACAACTTCCCCAGTCTCCCTGCTGCTCTAGCAGCATCTGAGCTGCATATAGTGCAGCATTGTCGTGTTGGATTGCTGCAGTTCACACTTAGTTCACACTGAGTATATCATCCATTCTTCACATGTACGATCATTCCAATCTAATAAAATCTACCTACTTTTCTCCCTGGTTAAACCCATAGTAAAACCCTGAAACCATAGATAAGTATGTTTTTGCTATCTGTGTGGCTTGCCTGGAGGCCAATGGCATTCTGAGGCAATGTAGTATTTTTTTTTCATGTATACTAACAACCACTTAATCCTGAAACAAACACAGTAAGTGAGAGATGTAGTTAAACTATGAAAAGTGAGACACAAGTCTCACATCCTAACAGATCAAATGACAAACAAGTTGTCAGAACATGCAAATCAGTACCCTCACTAAATAAGACCTCAACACATAAACCCATGTATGTGGAGGTACTTACAAGAAACTTACAAAAACCTCACAGGACTCATAAGCTGAAACCACTTGCAAACAATTTGCAAACAAAACTAAGTCAACACCAATCACTATACATAAAAAAATACACATCACAGTATCTCCATAAGTAAGACTTTAAGGCAAAACACCACACATTCAAACTTCTTGGCCATAGCAGACTCCATCTTGAGATACATGGAAGTCCCCCTCAACAGTTTGGATAAAGAGGGGGTTATAGTCAGTTACCTGTCAGAGGCCAAAATTCACCAGATCACACAGGCACTCAGGTCATTCATCCACAAGTATCAGTATGACTCAATCATAGTCCAGGTGGGTGTGAATGACCTGAGACTTACCTCCCTGGGCTATATGAAGAGATGCATGATGGACCTCTGAAAATGTGGGTCACAGCTGGGTGTGATCCTCACATTAAGCAGCATTCTACCCTCTCCAAGAATGACATCACAATACAGGCAGAAAATAATGGACTACAATAACTGGCTTAGCTACTGGTGCCATTCCAAGGGGATATGATATTTGTCTGTCTGAGAAGACATAAACCATAGTCTATGCTGCTTTAAAGAGTTTGCCTGCACCTTTCACCATTAGGCTTTTAAATACTAGCAAAGGTATTAGACACCTCCATAGTGCCTTTTTTGGCAGTGCCAAACTAACAGACCTACCAACATAATAAATTATTCTAATGCCAACCTGAAGGAACTACTGTTCAATGCTAGGAGTCTTACCAAAAACTGCACATTTGGTAATCTCAGATACTGAAATCAAATTAGATTATAGAACTATGCAAAATGAATCCAAACAAAGTACCAGGAGGAGATTTAGTCATTATGACCCGAGAACACTTCAGCATGAACTTACAGCACCATTACATCTGTTATTTACCAGGTCATATAAATATGGAGAGATTCCTCAAGATTAGAGACATGCACTTGTTAAATCTGTCTTTAAGGGAAAGGAGAGTAGGACAAAGCCAGAGTAATACAGACCCGTAAGTTTACTTTCCTGCTGTGGAAAAACAATGAAGAATGTTTTATTGGATAAATTATTTTCAGAGTTGGAAAGAGTGGAATTTGAAGCAATATATCAGCATGCGTATGATGAAAATAAATCTAGTACCACTCATAACATGATATTCTATAACAAGATGATAATGACAATGAATGAAAAATTGTGCTGTGATGTAATTATTTAGCTGTAACTTAATCATGTGATAGGGTCATACAGAAAACACTGGTCAATAAATTAGAACAACTACGTATTGATTTACACTTGATAAGATAACTACATTGCTTACAAATAGGACATGGCAAGTATCATGCAGCATTTGGACAGGTGAATTTCGAGATTACAGTCAGGATGTCCTGCGGGGCTCTATCCTAGACCCATACATGTTTCGAGTGTCTTTCAGATCAATCTTTTTCAACTGAGGTTTGTTGTAGTCTGTATGCAGATGACTTGAAAATGGGTAAACTGATAGCATGTGTTACAGATACTGCATGCCTGCAAATGACTTGACGAAATTGACCTTTTGGGCAAAGGATAACAGTATGCTGATGAATACATCAAAAACTAAGCATATGAGATTTAGGAGACATAAATTGAAAGGTGAATACTTAATACAGCACACTGTTACTGAAATTGTAGATTCAGTTAAAGACCTGGGTATATGGCTAGATCCAGCTTTGAACTTTTCTAATCATATCAACTAATGTGTTAATGATAATATTTATGAAGTCTAGGAAATCAGAGATTATGAATTCATTGTTTCTTAGTTTCATTAAGGCCAAACCTGAGTATGGAAAAATAATTTAAAATCCTTATAAGAAAATAAGCATGAGTAAACTGGAAAGTGCACCAGAAAAATACCAACAGCATCCATGGATGGAAAATTTTAAGTTATGAAATAGTAAAATATCTGAAGTTGTACAGTGTCTAATACATATATTTAAGAGAAGCCTTATTTATGTATAAAAAGCATTTAGAGACAGCAAACTCTGGGAATATTTGGGTTTATCTAAACTTAGGAGAGACTCATTAGACAACCTATGTAGAAGATTCTATGGGAATGAAAAGTGTGGTTATTAGTTCTCTGAGAGAGTATCTGCTGTATGAACTAGACTATCAAATTACATTAAAGCAAGCACTAGTTTACATATTTTAAGATGGGTCTATACACTTATTATAGGAACAACTGTTTTGGTGCATTGGCAGGCTAGAAGGGCATTATTTCCATATTTGAAATGTTTGTATGCATATATATAAGTAAGTGTGAGGCGAAAAGAAACTGCAACAACTAAGCCATCCAATTATATTCAAGATGTCTCCTAGATGTAAATAGTGGGCCAAAGGACAGGTTGTGTTTTTTAATAATTTACTTTCTGGTATAACTGATAAATCGGTCAGTGGCTGGAGTACAACAGGACAGGGCATAACCCACCAGATTCAAAAACAATTCATGCTTCAGGCAAAATGCTACTTTGAGATACTCCCATTTCAGGAATGCTGGTGATCTCATTGCAACATATTGCAATGAGTGTGAATCATTTTGGAATCCAGAAGAACATATATACTTTCTTAATCTGCAAAATAACAGTATATTTATTGATCTTCTATAGATCTACAAAATGGTTTTACTTCTGTAATGCCTCTTTGTGATGGAACTTGTTCAAGAAATCAGATCATAAATGCTGTGATCACTGAAACAAGACTAGACTCACAGTCAACAATAGCCCCAAAATAAATACACACATATACACACACTCAAACATGAAACACACACACACTGCACAACATACACCAACATACAAAACAAAACAATCACTGCCAGCATTTTTTGGTGGTTAAGCCCCCAGCATCACATATTTGGGTGGTTATGCTCCCTGTGACACCACTGCAATGGCCCAGTAAGCAAGAAGCCTCAAGCCTCACCACTGGCAACAATGAAGGATGTACACAATGTGAGGATGACAAGTTCTTCCTCTTATAGGTATATAGGTTCATAGGTAGGTACTAGGCTATTTGCTACAAGCCTAGCCAAAAGGTACCCTGACTTTCACCACCCAAGAAAATTATTTTCCTGTGTGCCTGTTGAGCAGAGCCATGGAGGTGATCCCTGGGGTGAATTTCCTATTTCCCATCCAATCATCAATATTTTTCTTGAAGAGTGCTAATGAGGAGCTTTGTTTGATATAGATAGGTAGTTTTTTCCAGAGTATGGGAAGTCTCTGTGGACAGGAAATCCTGGATCAGAAACCTTTATGATGAGGTTGACTGCTGTGGTGATGTGATTATCTGTCCAAATCATTAGGAGTTTACTGAATTCAGATTTGAGTGCAACTTTTGCTACAGTGTGGGTTCTCCAGTGGAGTCAGTTAGCAGAGCCATCTTGTGTATAGGGATTTATACCTAGCTTAGTGAAGTTTATCTAAAAACTCAGAGTGGGGATGGTGTCAAAAGACTTGCTTAGATCTAGATAGGCTGTGTAAAAGAGTTTGAAATTACCAATGTCTTTGTTTATAAGTTCCACGATGATACATTCCATGGCCTTGCAGAGCAGGCTCATTAGGCTAATGGGGCGGTAGTTCCCGGGGTCTGTGGTGGCTCCCCCTTTGTGAAGTGGGATAACTGTCACTGTGCACCATTCAGTGGGCACAAAGCCTGAGGTGAGGCTTTGATTGAACATGATGCTTAGGTGGGGTGCCATTGCATTCTGTAGTTCATGTAGAATGCAGCCTGGGATGTTGTCAGGTCCCATGGATGCTGTGTTCTTGGCTTTGGAGAGTGTGTTTTTTACCAGTGCAGCCATGATTACAGAAGCTTTGCATTCTTCCAGTATAGAGATAGGCCCTTTAGGGGTGGGAAGGTTAAAGTTAGCAGTGAACCTATCTGCCAGGATTTTGGCAATATCAGTTGGTACAGTATATTTAGTGCCATTGTGCTGTCACTCAGAGCAGATCTGAGTGTTGCCATTGAGATGCTTGACATAGCTATAGAATGCTTTGTGGTTGTCTTTAGAATCAGTGGTGATTTTGTTTTCATAACTAGCTTTGGAGGATTTTATGAGGGATCACAGCTTCTTACCGAGGCTGACCAGGGAGTTCTTCCAGTCATGGGATTTTACTCTTTTTTGCAACAGTTTCTTTCTTTTGTTGTAGAGTTTGTTTATGGCATGGGACCACCAGATTCGCTTCCTTTTTTTGGAGGATAGCATCTTGGCTCTGTTAGGGATAGCATGATCCATGCACTCATGTAAGTGCTTATAAAGAGCATTTGTGTAGGATTCAGCAGTCGTATTGTCCATCTGCATGGGTGTCATGAAGTTTGCCACTTCTATCTTAAGAAGCTTGAAGTTGGCTTTGGAGAAATTTTTTACAGTATTTTCCCTAATGGGGGGTAGGGGCGGGATGTGGTTGTTTATGATGATTAGCTTGTGGTTGGATCTGAGAAATGAAGACTTGACCTCTGGTGTGGATCTCCGGTCACCCATGTTGATAATGACCAGGTCTAGGATATTGCTGCCCCTGGTGGGGGTGTGGATAAGTTGATCCAAGGCATTGGAATTTATGAATTCCAGAAAACATTTAGCAAATGAGTTGGCACATGAGTAGTTTTCCCAGTTAATTGTGGGGTAGTTGAAATTGCTCATTATTAGGGTGTTGGGTTGTACCCTAATATTTCCCATTGTATCAAGAAATGAGGAGTGGGAATCCTGGGCCATGGTGGGGGATCTGTAGCAAGTTACAATTTGGATTGCAGTCTTGCCCAGAATTAGTTTCCCTTGGATAATCTCAGATGCATTATGCAGAGCAACTAGCCTGGAGGTGTGGATATCCTTAATGAATATGGACACACCTCCACCGTTAGTGTCTCGATCCAGGCTAGGTGGCCGAAAGGTGTGGTATGAATTATAGCCTGGTAATTCAGGGGTGCTCTCTGGAGCCTTGAACCAGGTCTCTGTCACTGCACAGATGCCGATGTTCTCCATTTTAAAAGAGTGCCCTGAAATAATGCATTTTGAGGTTTAGACTTCTAGCATTGAGTAGCATTACCCTCAGATTTTGTTTGCTTGTACCTGTTATTATGGTGGTGAATTTGTCATTTGAACCTTGACTAAAAAAGGCAATATAGGGGTGGCAAGAGCCTTAGCCAGTATCTGGAATCCCAAGGCCGACAGGTGAAGGCCATCTCTGGCAAAGCATCATGGTCTGTTGATCATGTCATCCCAAGCAAACAGATACTGGATCCCCTTATACTAGAAGCTTAGCCAATTGTTGAAGTCAATCATCTTGTCCTTGTACTGTGGTATCATTCTGGGTGATGTCAGGATGCTACTCAAGGCTTGGGTAATACCTGCCTGGCTACAAGATCGGAGAGCTCCTCCATGTCTCTTTTCATGTAGTCCAGGGAGGTATTTGAGGAGTGTGGTGTGGTGCAAGTGTTTACCTTCTCCTCTTGACTGTCTAGTCCAGTCTTGGGCGAAGTGAGCTTTGCTTCCAGTTTGGCTATTTAAGTGCATCTCTCACAGATTGTAGTGTTGGGTGGTAGGAGGAGAGGGTTGTCTGTGTACATGAGGCAATTGCTGCATTGCCCCAAGATGCCCAGATTCATCAAGTAGACAGGAGAAAACACTGGCAGCTGACCCTTAGACATGCCTGGATAGGTGCTTATTTATTAAGTACAAAAAACTGTTTTCCTCTAGGCAAGTGAGGAAAGTTGAGTGCTGTAGTAATTTGTAGCTTATTTAGTGCTTACAACAAGTTCTGAACAAGTACTGAGCTCAAAGACACAGATCTGTGTGCTAAAACTAAAAAAACTGGCTAGTTCTAAGGGAAAATTTGAAAAGCAGACTTTATGGTGCCAGCAATAGTTTAATGCTAGCTAAGCGGTGATGCATAACGTGTACTTTTTTTAATATAGCAGTAGCAAATGAGCAAACTGATTTAAACAAACTAACCAATAAAAAGCTAAAAACTGAGCCCCATTCCAGCAGTCTTCAATCAGACAAGTTCTAACTGCACACTCCTGCCACTAGGGTGTAGGGGGAACTTCTCCAAAAAAAGATGGTGTGGATTAGTGCTCAAGCTATACAAAAAAGCTAGATTCAGCAGGTCTGAATTTAGTCTATGCTAGAGCAAACAATTTCAGAAAGAAGCAGTTCAAATAAGCAGGCACAATAAGCCTTTAACCAGAAACTCCCATCTCAGAAGGGCAGAATCTACCCTCTCTTCCCACAAGAGTGCAGACAATTTCTACCACTTTTGATAGAGGAGGATCAAACAGGTTTTATAAAAGATAGGAACACTTATGACAACATTAAAATAATTCTTTCCTTAATTGATTATATAAATGTCACAAAAAACAAAATTAATGTTATTAGCTTAGACATAAATAGCGCATTTGATTCAGTGAACTGGGATTATCTGTGGTTAGTTTTAGAAGAATATGGCTTCTCAAACAACTTCACTTTGTTAATAAAATCATTATATGAAAAATCATTGGCTTATATAAAACTGGGATCTTGTCTGTCTAAATCTATTAAAATAACTAAGGGCACAAAACAAGGCTGCCCTCTTTCTCCATTATTGTTTGCGCTTAGTCATTGAACCCTTAGCAAATAATATACGTATGGATAAAAATATTGAAGGAATACAACTAGACAACCGCCTAGAGCTTAAAATTCAACTTTTTGCTGATGATATTTTAATTACCTTAAAAAATAATAATAGCAGTTTAAAAGCATTATGGGACTCAATTCAAAACTTTCAAAACTTTTCAAGTCTTAAATTTAATGAGAACAAAACAAATGTATTGCTTATAAATACTAATAAAAAAGATCTAAATAAAAAATAGTATAAATATATCTCTACTGATAATATAATTAAATACTTGGGAATTATAATAACTAACAACCTAGATACTACAATTGAAACAAATTATAAAGAGACCTTAAATAATATTAAAAATCTAATACAAAGATGGAATAAATTCTTCTTTTCAATGGAAGAAAGGCTTTATATAATTAAAATGATCATATTTCCAAAAATTCTTTATGTCATACAAGCTTGTTCTTTGCCACCAGCTAAATTGCACCTAAAACAATTAAATGATTTAATGGTAAGATTCCTATGGTATCCAAAAAAACAAGGATAGCTATGAAGTATCATCTAGATGATTGGGATATAGGTGGCATAGGTTTACCAGACATAGAAATATATTTGCATTCATCCATTATTAAAACAATATCATTATGGCTAAATACAAAATATACATCAAAATGGAAGCTAGTTCATGAGAGAATCTGGTTAAAATCAGGATGTGTAGTAGCAAATAAGTATACAGATTTCATACCAAACAATTTTCTATGGCTGATGAAGGAATACATGATGATACATAAGAATAAAAATATAAGTTCCAAATACATTACTTATACATTAAAAATTTTCCAAAATCTTATTAATAGCAATCCTGACATTAAAGCATGGTCATTTCTTTTATATCCAGTAGTGTACACACAAGGTAATATAATAACATTTAATATGGAAGTAGTCAACATGCTTAAAGAAAAGGGATTAATATATTGGCATCAATTGCTAAACTCTGGAAAACCTCTGACAATAGACCAGATTAAACAGAAATTAAATATGGAAGATAGTTTGTGGTTACATGTACAAGAATTAAGACAGTATATATTAAGCAAACAAGAAACAATGCAACCATCAATAAGACAAAATGTTCCTAACCTTATAGAACATATAATATTACTAACGAATCAACCCATGACTGGAAAGGGATACTTATCATCTATTTATAAAACAAACAAAAAAATAAAAATGCATAATAATGACAAAATATGGAATTATTATAGATCAGTTAATGGACATGTGCCAAATGACAGAGATAAAAAAATAATTCTTCTCTCTCCAAAACAGACATCACTTTCATTACATTGGAGACTTTTTGCATGGCAATTCATACACAGATCTTATGTAACCCTTCATAAAATGGAACTTATGTTTAAGAAAAATATTGACTGCTGGAGATGTGATTTATCAATAAAAGCAGACTGGCAACATATGTTCTATGAATGCCATTTGATTAAACCATATTGGGATAAAATAAATTATTTTCTGCAAATGGTATTCAATGATAAATTCCAGATTTCCAAATCTATTATTTTGTTTAATGCACCTGTACCCGACCATGTGCCAAGAACAAATTATGTAATCTTATGGACTCTCCTAGCTATTGCAAGGAAGAACATTACATCAAACTGGAAATCCAAAGCTTCTCCAACTTTTAAGCAATTTATGAATATGGTGTCAGCAGTATCGCAATTGGAAATGAACACTATTAAAGGAAGAACTGAAAGAACTACATCATTATACATAGCATGGCAAAAAGTAACTGAAATACTGGAGAATAATGACTGCAGCAGATTATAATCAGGAAACAATTGTATAGAAAGTCAATTATATGTCAACAATAGACACCCTTGTAAATGCTTTATTTTGGTTTTAATGTTTGATATCTGTTTAGAGGTTTTAGCCTACCTTTTTAAATAATTTGTAAATACTTCATTGTCATAAATAACCTGCATTCATGTTTTCTTGTTTTTGGAAATGAATAAAAATATTTAAAAAAAAAAAGAGTGCAGTCCACACCTTCTTAATTTAAAATATCTGTCCCAAAGCCGAAGTGCTTAAACCAGAACTAATACACTCTTAGAATACCAGACAATAAGCCTTCAATCTCTTTCTCCAGATCCCCAGTAAGACTCCCCACTGGCACAGCTATAGGGGGAAGATCCCAGCTGAGGGTGCAAGTCAAGACCACCAGCACCCTCTCTGCCCAACCAGTGCTTTGTGTCCCTGTCCAAGTAGCTAACACACACACACTTTGAGATTTTATTTATACACACACACACACACACACACACACACACACACACACACACACACACACACACACACACACACACACCAGGGGAAGGCTGGCACAGGTTTATTAGCTATGCCCCCTTCTGCCCAGACTATAAGGTAGCTATCATTGTCACCAACCCCGCATGTTCAGCTACTAGAATGCCCTTACAAAGGGTGGCCAATCCTACTGTGTAATGTTACTATTATCCAAGTGGTAAGTGTGTTCAAGTCTTGCATGACTATTTATGAGTGACCTGTACAGTGTCACTGAATACATATGCAAGTACTCTAAGAGCTTAAATACATCTCACAAATATCAGCCATAAAGATAGGTTTAAATATATTCAGTGATATATACTTCTATTTTTACTTTCCCTTACATTTTCTTTAATTCCCATTGTTTCTTTTTCTCTCTCTCTTCTTTATTTCACTCTATTCCTACCCACTATTCCTAGGCCACCTCCACTTACCTTTGTGCTAGTCAGTGTTCACTAATAATTTTTCCATCCTCTACTGACTACTTTGTATCGCTCAGTTAAGCTCTGGAGGCCTCAAGGCTGCCCCCTACCCTGCCCCCCCCCCCACCCCCCCAGTACCTCTAACCTTCTACCCTCCTACCACACACCCCCCCTTCCCCAATCCATCACTCATTGAATCACTACTAGCCACACCCCATATCTATAACTCTACTCTTATTTCTTCTATTTCCCCCTTCCACCTACTCTATCTTTCTAAACTAACACCTACTCTTCTCCCTACATGCATACTACACTTTCTACTACCATGCCTTACAAATACCAATGTCTTCATACACTCTTACTCCTGATTACTCTTACCACAGCTTACCTCTTAACCTCCAATGAACAGCCACTCCTATCTCCTGTTATCATCCCTTCCAAACAAACCCTAACACCTTTTCCTGCTTTATCTACAACCTTCCTAAATGCCACCATTAAGCCTAGTTTCTTTCAAGCTAAATATCACCAACTACATCATATTAAATACTCCATCTTAGGCAATAAAAAAATTCGTTACCACTATTACAAGCCTCTCCAATGTTACAATTTCATATTACTCCACTTATTAAAAGATGGAGACATCCACCCCAACCCTGGCCCAAGCCTTACCCCACCCCCCATTCACCACAATCTCTACCATATGATCCCATTACCAACTACCAATCCCTCCAAATCAATCTCAATAGCCCATCTCAACATACATAGTATATGTAACAAAATACCACAAATTCATGCCCTTCTGGATGTCCAGCAATTCGATATTCTCTGTTTAACAGAAACATGGCTTAAACCCACAATAAAAGATACAGAAATCATCCCCTCAGGCTATAGCATCATTCGACATGACCGTTTGAACAAAAAAGGTGGAGGGGTTGCAATTATCTATAAAACAGGGCTACAAATCAGCAAAATGAATTATAACTTACCTTCTGATAACAACATAGAAATAATTATTTCTAAACTGTTGCTTAACTCCCATAAATCAGTTTACATCATCTGCACCTGCCTTCCCCCAGGTAAAAATCTAATTATATTAGAGGACCTCCTAAATTGGCTTTCTACCAATCTCCCTCAAGAAACAATTCTACTAGGAGACTTTAATATTGATTGGAATTTATGTAACAACACCAATCCTTCATCCCTTATTAACCTGCATGGCTTTTCACAAGCTATAAACTCTCCAACCAGAACAAACAAACATAACAACAAAAAAAAATCTTAGACTGGATTCTAACAAATTGTTCACAACAAAACTATACAACAGGAACCCTCCCAGATGACCTTAGTGACCACTCTCTCATATATATTATTAGACATAAAACAACCTTAAATATCCCCTCTTCAGTCAGAACCATCCACAGCAAAAAACACCTTGACCATGAACTGTTTCTAACCGAACTTAAACAGTGTAACTGGTCTTCCCTTAAGTCTCTCCCTATAGATGAAGCGGTTAATTACTTTAATACCACCTTCCTAACAATCCTAGACCAACATGCCCCTATCCGTTCCATAAGAATGAAAAATAAACCAGCTCCATGGCTCTCAAATCATACTAGGAAACTAATCCTCAATAGAAATAAATCTTGGGCTAAATGGCGGTCCACAAAGGACACAACTGATCACCAAACCTTTAAACAACAAAGAAATATTACAAAATGCTATCCTAAAGGACAAAAATAACTTTTATATACAACTACAACAAACATCCCTTCATCAACCACATAAATTTTGGTCTACTATTAACACACTACTATCCCCAGGCAGAGTGGAATCACCTAACCCACTAGGCTCCAACCCAGACTGTCCAATGCAAACAGCTAAAGCCTTCAATTCTTTCTTCACCACCACTATACTAAAACTAGCAAATCAGCAAAACCCAGACATATTTAACTTGCCCAGTCCAAGCTCTACTCCTCCCCCTTTTCACCTTGAACCTATACCCACCTCCTATATCTCTTCCCTACTTCAAAAACTAAAACCTAATACCCCCTCAGCTGACCAACTACCAGCAGAATACCTCAAAATAGGAACCAAAGCCATTGCCTACCCAATCTCCATATTAGTCAACAGAACCTTAAAAGAAGGTTTAATCCCATCAATCTGGAAAATCTCATATATTATTCCTCTTCATAAAGGTGGCAACTCTACTGATTTCTCTAACTATTGCTCTATTCTCCCCACTTGCTAAAATCATGGAGAAATGTATCCATAAACAACTTATAACCCACCTACTCCACCATCAGCTCCTAGCTAACTGTCAACACGGTTTTAGACCGTTTCATAGTACCACCACAGCCTTACTATCCTTTACTAACTGTATCAACAAAAATCGTAACAATAATGCTTTATCCTCTGCTTTCTTTGTAGACCTATCTAAAGCCTTCGACATGGTTAATCATCAGCTTCTCCTCCACCTACTGAAGTCCCTCTCCTTCGACTATTCTGCCATTAACTGGTTCAAATCCTATCTGGATAACCAAAAACAAGCTGTTCTCTGGCAAAACCATCTTTCTGACCTTCTTCCTACCTCTCTAGGTATCCCACAAGGCTCAATTTTAGGTCCACTACTGTTTTCCATTTTCATAAATGACCTTCACCTCTCTATTCCACAGTCTACCTGTATTCAATATGCTGATGACTCCACTATCATTTGTTCTGCCTCATCACAAACTGATCTTCATTCTCACACACAAAAAGCCTTCGCTACTATTGAAAAATGGTTCTCTAACCACTGTCTTCTTCTTAACCCTAAAAAAAAAACCAAACTACTGCTCTTTACCCCATCTCATCTATCTCCCCCTCTCCATTTCACACTTACATCCAACGATGGCACCGTTATCTCACCTGACCTCACCACCAAACTCCTTGGAATTACTATTGACAATCAACTAAAGTTTGACACTCACATAAATTCTACAATTAAATCTACTAACAAAAAACTTGGATCCCTTTATCGCATTAAACCTTTCCTGACACTAGTAGCCAGAGCCACAATAGCTAGAACCCATTTAATATCTACCCTGTTATATGCTTCCCCCATATATACCAATCTTTCTAAAAATAATCTTAACAATCTTACTAGATCATACAATAATATTGCTAGATTTGCTACCAACTCTCCTTACAGGACCCACCATTGTCAGAATCTAAAACAGCTAAGATGGCTTGAATTACCACTACTACTACAATTTAACCAACTTATAATCACCCACAAAGCCCTACACCAACCCAATAACACCCCATTTCTCTCTATCTTTATAAGACCTTATAATAATTTGAAGAATCTGCGCTCTGCCAACAAAATGTTGATACACACTTCCTTCTCTAATAACTTAGCAGGTGATTCCTTATTCTCAAACTCAGTTGGTAAAATATGGAATCAATTACCAAATGACCTCACTACCCTTACTTCTTTCCCACTATTTGAAACTAACCTAAAACGTTTCCTCTACAATCACTTGTTATGCTCTTGTAATAACCCTGACTAACCATTTGTTTTTTTCTCTAACTACCTGTCACCAATCAAAATATTATTCTCTACCGTAAATCTCTACTTCTAACCATTCCTTATAACTAACCCTCCTCCTTCTTCTTTGCACTCTCCTCCCTGAGTATTACTTCTTATCTGTAACTCTATTAGCCATTTTTTTCTGTCTTATTCTAATTTTTGGTAACTGCAGAGGTATTACGCCATATTAATATTATTGCCAACCTTTTTCCATGCAATGTTCAAAATGTTTTAAAATGTCTATTCTATAAATGTAAAATCTAAATGTTATTGAATGTTTTTGTATGTATCTATGATGCTGTGTAACTGGAGCTTTTCTCCCCAGGCCTCCACTGAAAATGGACATGTATCCAGTTGGACTAGCCCGGTAAACAAATGTAAAATAAATAAAAATAAAATAATAAATAATGAAAGAACAAGACAATATTCAATCAACACAATAACCGTTCAGAATCACAGGAAATATTTTAAAACAATATTGCAGGACAGTCTCAAATAAATACATAAAACATCTAAACTAATTGTTAATATATCCCTATCTATATCTAAAAGAGATACTCTGCCCTAAGTCTTACTTACAGACAACACACAGGCAGAAGTGCTGATGATGGATGTTTTCAGGTCAAAGACAAAATACAAATTGCACACAGTCTCTCTCTGAGAGGGTTCTTAAATTGCTATCAAACATTACTGCTGGGTCAGCTTGAATGACATCACTCTTTGTCACATGCCTTCAGTTCCCAGGCTAAGCAGATACGACAGAATTTTAACATCTCTGTGTGAGAAGTACATATCTCTCAGAAGTTTGCAGAACTTGGAAATTGTAAAACAATAAAATGCTTTTACATTTGAAACCTAGTAATTATGTCTGTTTCAAGACAATACAAAAACTTCTAGCTCTAGACATTGTATCTGCTGCTGAGACAAAACTGAGAGATAACACAGTCATAAAACACTTCATTTCAACTTATTTTCTTGGAGTTTTGGAAGTTAACTCTGTGTATTGCAGTTTCTACTCTTAAAAAATACATTTGCACAGGTATAGAATTTATATACAGTTCTGTTTTTTTCCAGTAGGGTATATTGTGGACACATCCTTGAACCTCAGTGCTGTACAAACCCTGTTCAACACACACTTCTACACCAGTAGTTTAATACACATAACATACAGTTCTCTTACATTTGTAAGATGAGCATATGAATCATATTAATATTCACAAATGACATAGAATTATTTACATAATTCCAGATAGCTGGGCTGGCAGTGTCACACCCCCCACCTCTGCTACATTATATAAATATATATGTGTGTATATATGTGGGTCTAATTCAAATGCATGAAAACTCATAAGATTGAATTACATATCATCGAGATGATTTTGCCAAAACACCACAGTAGACAAACCTGACAACATCAAACCTCAGATAAGTGAAAACAACTATACCACAAGCGCAAAATCCAGTACTTACTATTCCCATAATGCTAAATCACCTTAAAGGAACATGACTCCACTAAGTAAGTAATACAATATATTAACTGTATTACACTGTTTTTGCAGGGGGCAAGCCCAATTTCAGTCCCATGTGTGGGGGTCTGCCCTCACTACCACCAGAAATTAACTATACCAACTCCGAGAATACACTACCATGAAGAATAGAGCATATTTATATGTATATGTTAATAGTGTGGTGACTAACTACACATCAGTAATCTATTTTTACTTATCTGAGGTTCAATGTCAGGTTTTGCTGTTGTGGTATTTTGGCAAAGTTGTCTCGTTGATCTGTAATTTGATTTTGTGAGCTTTCACCCATTTGAAGTAGAGACACACACACACACACACACACACACACACACACACACACACACACACATATATATATATATATATATATATATATATATATATATATATATATATATAGGTTTACCACTGTATAACCGACGGATGGATGTTCGAGCCCTGATGACCGAAAGGAGTGCGGCAAATATGCACATTGGTGAATGCAACAGTATGAAATTGCAAACCTGCGCCCCCTTTGTGACCCATGTTAGCATTCGTTTTGGATGTAGAGCGGCCGAAAATGTTGCATTTGGTGGTTTTGCAACATTCCGACTGTTCGACATGCAAACATTTGGTTACCGGAATCGATCATTGTTGGGTTCGACTGCTATGTTTTTGGTTATACGGTGGTAAACCATATATATGTGTATATATATATATATATATATATATATATATATATATATATATATACACACACACACACACACACACACACACACACACACACACACACACACACATGTATAAAACAAGGAACAAATACTGATTAACATTAATTGACATTATAATTCCTGTGATTCAAAAATGAGTATGAATTTCTATAGCCTAAAATACTTTTATATCAAATATTATCCAGGCATTAATGTTTTCGATGAAATGTGTTTTAGATCATATATATATATATATATATATATATATATACACATCTATATATATATATATATATATATATATATATATATATACACATCTATATATATATATTTATTTATTTTATTTTTATTTTACATTTGTTGACCGAGATAGTCCAACTGGATACATGTCCATTTTCAGCTTAGGCCTGGGAAGAAAAGCTCCAGACAAACATACAGAAGAGTCATATACTCGAATAATGTTACACACAGTTACATTTACTTTTCAAGCAAGCAAGATATACAATCTCTCATAATTATGCAAGTATATAGACAAACAGTTATGACACAGGCTGAGCGTTATACTCCATAATAGATAAGGAGCTAGTCAGGATTGGAACAAGGACAAAGCCAGTGTGTCTTTAAATATAGTTTGAGACTATAAATTAACTGTATTATAGATATAGATATGGATCTACTCATATAAATCAAAATGCACAAATGTCAGTAGAAAAAGGTACACAATGCAAACATCAGCATGATTGTATACAAGTACAAGAAATACCCCTGCAGTATACTAACTAAACAACAATAAAAAAATGTACTGACAATATCCCCCATACCCCCTCCTTATTATATACACATATATATATATATATATATATATATATATATATATATATATATATATATATATATATATATACAATCCCAGGGGAAAGAGCATATTTCCCAGATTTCCCAACACTGGGGATTGTCAGTATTGTACAATTTTCAACCATCTCTTGCATCAGACAAAGTGTGTTAATAAAGTAGATGCCAGCATTAGAAATTTTCAATCGATATAGCGACTTCCATTTATATCTATATATATATATATATATATATATATATATATATATCTACATATATACATATATTTACACACACACACACACACACACACACAAGTATATATATATATATATATATATATATATATATATATATATATATATATATATATATATATATATATACACACACACACACACACACACACACACACACACACACACACATATATATATATATATATATATATATATATGGGTTACTTTCAGTTTACTGACAGTCCACTTCACCACAACCCAGTTTACCGATATGTCAAATCACTGGCATTCTCATAGCCAACATTTCCCAAATGGTAAGTAAACACTTGGCCATCCCGATGGAAGAACTACCCAAAGAAAATAAACCCACTGACGTGGGGGGCTATCCCCCCATACCCCCCTTACTGAATATACCAACTCTGAGAGCGCACTACCATGGGGGTAAGAGGCAAAGTTCAAGCAGATGGCCCAGTGTTCATTAACCAGGTGGGTAACGTCGACTTTGGGAATGTTGGTAATTTGAAGTGTCCGGTAAATGCGTGTCAGGGAAGTGGACAGTCAGTAAACTGAGGGTAACCCATATATATATATATATATATATATATATATATATATATATATATATATATATATATATATATATATATATATATATATATATATATATATATATATATATCACACATCTAGGACTGAATACATGTTTAGTAACCTTTCTAGCCAATGTATCAGTACATAGCAGAAAATGTTTGAGGAGCTGCATCTTCTATTTTTCAAATCGAGCCATGTAAAGAGATTAAGAGATTATGAAAAGGTCTATGAATTGTGCATTTTGTGTTGTTCTGCAGTAGCTTCATATCAGTAAGTCACGTCTATATCATATTATTGGACAATGAAAATAGTGAATGCTATTTCATCATACCGATAATATCAAAACAACAAAATATCGAACAAACAGAACAGCAAAATTTTTCCCTGGGGAAAAATTCGCTGCTCTGTAAAAAAAAAAAAAAAACAAAAAAAAAAAACTTCAACACAAATTTAAGTGGAGGGCTGTACCCCTCACACACCCCCCCCTACTTAAATATACCAACTCTGAGATCACACCATAGTGGAGGAAATGGCAAAGTCTCAAAGACGGCCCACCAATTTTTTTTCCCTGGGAAAAAATTTGATGTTCCGTGACTTCGCTATTTTGCCATTTCGACAGTATTGGATCGACTAAATAGCATTCACTATTTAGTCCACTCTATAGCGTCATATAGACCCAGTAAGTCAATGGCCTGAAAAGCTTTCTTTAAAGTAACAAGCAAACTATAAAACGGTATCTTCTGGAAGGAATCAGGAATAGACACAGGCAAAGTATGAGATTAAATTCTATTCATTTTTGAAGTTGTCTTACATAAAGGCACTTTATGAATTATTTTGTTTCCTCTGTCTGTCAGTATATAGGGAGCTTAAGCTACAAGCAGTCAAAAAACTATGTCATATTTTCAGAAATGTATTCCTTCAGTATCATTTTGTTGAATGTGTTTGTCACACTGAACATATTTCTTAGTGCCAGTTCACTTCAGGAAAGAGTTTCTTGTATGAATAAAGCTATTTATAGAAATGTATGCACTGTATGACAAACTGCCCTATGAGTAACATGAATGGCTGTGTAATTCATTACTGCCTCCTTCAGAATGAGCTTCAAACTTTTACTCTCAGTGGTTGCTGGAATATAATCTAGTGACCCCATGACACTGTAAAAGATTCATATAGTTATCAGAAATAGGACTGGTGGATGGATGAGTAAATCACAGCAATGCTCCTATATAAGAAAAGAAAAAAAAGTGCAAACAAAACATTTCTGCAACTGTGATAATCTGCATCAGCATTGTAGAATAACTGTAGTTCAAAAGCATACATTTATTTACTTATTCCAAATCACCTGAAATCTTTAGCACAGGTCCATTTTTAGTTATATTGTACAACCTCATTTAACTTTTATGTATCAGACATGGTGCAGTACTGACTCTGATTGCGGCTGTCAGTCAGCTTAGTAAACATATTTTGGACTATGAGATGCCAGTGTGCCTCATTCTGTATTCCTGGGACTGAGTCCTTCAACATGCATTCGCCTAATATGTAACTCTGACCAAGTCATATAAATAGGCAGCGTTCCTGGGTCACCTATTAAAATAAAAACAAACAAACAAAAAAAACCAGCTGTGCCTCTAGGTTTAACCAACTAACAATTATTTATTCATTTTTTGTATGGATCTTTCTGTAGTAGAATAAATTATACTCATTTTTGAAAATATATCTCAGGACAGATTCAAAAAGAGTTGCTGTCATGCAAGTCTGCCTAGTTCCAAATGACCTGCTCTTAGTGTTAGTGAATTACTTCAGTGTAAGACCTATGTATAAACAGGCTTAATAGAGGGACTGGATTCCAAAACACCTGATCACAGCCTACTCTTAGTATAACTGGTCACTTGCACTGTGGGCAAGTCTTTTGGAATCAGGGCTTTAGTCAACTGAATAGAATCAGTTATGAAGACAATTCTGACTATCAATAGGAAGCAGTAAAATAAAGAAAATAAAAATTCTGTGTTTGATTTGCAGTGTAATGCTAATCACTACATGAGATGATGAATTAAATACAAACTGTGGCTGTGTGTATATATATATATATATATATATATATATATATATATATATATATATATATATATATATATATATATATATAGAGAGAGAGAGATAACTGGCAAAGACCTAAATATTATTTTGTCACCAAGAATGTTGATTTGTATCTAGCATGATTGGAAAATTTTACAGCCAGATGAAATTATATGAAAGCTCATCAGTGATCATAAATAAAGGAGCCCAAACTTTTCTTGATGTGTTTTCTTTTCACTTTTTCTTTCTCTTTTTTTTTTTTTGTGCTCACCAGCTAAACCCACTGGACAAACTGTCCCCTTTCCTGGATGAGCCAGGGTCACTGCCTGGTTAAGTAGCAGAGAGTAACAGGATAAGCAGTCAGAGATAAAAAGAGTCCAACCTTGTCTACTGGAAACAGCTTATTAAAACCTTAGAACCTTAGTCCTTTGCAGTAACTGCCAAAGTTAATGCTGTGGTCTAGCCTCTGGACAGATGGATTCCATGTAGACTGATGGATTACAACTAAAACGTTTTTAAAGCAACAGTCTCTTATGAAATATAGTTGTTGATAATTGACACTGAGAGCTTATCCATTGCATATGGTTATTTGAACTTTTCCATTAATTTGCAATCAGGTTAAACAACTCTTAAAGACAGAGTGTTAAGAACTATTACAAAAGCCTATATTGAACATTTCAAGTAGACAGTGGAAAATGGGTTTATCCAGTATAAAGAAAATCTTGTCAAAAGGTTGCATCTGCCTGAATAACATTTAAAATAAGCAGCTAAATCCATCACAAAAAGTTGTTGTTAATTAAAACAATCTTCTAGAAAGATTTTTGGATTTTTTTCAACATTTTCTACGTCAGTAACCTTTAAATAGATTTTGAAAGAATCTAGACATTAAATATTGTGTCTGGAGTTTAATTTCTTAATATAGCTCACAGAGGTCTGGGTGCAAAAGGTCAGTCAAAATTCTTAACAGCTGAAACAGGTATGAGTGGATGTTCCGTGCACCTTTTCAGCATATTTATTTTGTAATGAACACAAAGGGCATTTCATTTTTAAGTTCAAGGTTAAAAGCCTGTTCACACATGATTGGTTTGATGCAGTACTGTTGTCAGCAGCAAATAGTGAGAAAGACATGATAACAGCATTCTGTTTAACTCTTTGCTATAATATAACTCATAGCGTCACTGTGCTGTCTAGTAAGTTTTCTGCATCACTGGATATTGTCTCATCTTTTCTTAAGATTCTGGAGATAAGTCAGTTTGGCCATTACAGTGTGAAATGAGATGAGAGCTAAAGTCTGTGGTGAACCATGTAGGCTTGAACTTCTTTATTTATTGATTTATTCTCTGTTATACTACAGAAAAAAGCTATACCTAAGACGGAAATTATAGGTTTATAAAAGTAAAAGCTAAGTTTTCTTTTAGGCAAATCTGCATAAACAGTAATGCTTTTTGTTTAAGTGGGTATGCACCTCAGTTATGTTGAATAGAACAATGAAAATATAATTTTATGAATCACATTTTCAAAAATGTGTTTTCTATAGCATTATCATTTGAGACATTTAGTTTGGTGTATTGTGACAAATGTTTGGACAAGACTCATGAATATGTTATTTGTCCACTGAGATAATGTTATATTGGAATAATTTAATTTTCTTAAAATGATTAGAGGCTGTATCCAGCAAACTGATGGAAGGCTGAAGTACACAGGTGAAAGGGAAGCCCAAACACAGAATAAGAAAGTAAAAGGTAAACCATAATCAGACAGAGCTATCACTAAGAAAAAATGAGGAATGAGCTGAGAGAGGATACCTTTCAGGCAACTGTGGGCCTTTTTGTAGGGATTCATTTTGTTCATTTATTTTAATTAGCTAGGGAAATCAAGTTAATGATTTGAATAGTTGTAGCCAGTACATAATACATTAGTGGCAAACTGCAAATGGAATGATAAAGATGATCTAAAAGATAATATTTAACCATAATTTCTCATCAACTTGCAATCCAGAATAAGTGATTTTAGTAAGCATGGCTGCTTTGTCAGCAATGAAACACACACGCACACACACACACACACACACACACACACACACACACACATATATATATATCTATATATCTATATCTATATATATTTATATATATATATATATATATATATATATATATATATATATATATACATAATTACCTTTCTGTATACTGATCTATATATGAAGGCATTGGTAATTTGATCAACTGTTTTCTCAGTTGAATTTTTAAAATGGCTGAATGGTTTAAAAGGTGTTGGATTGTAGGGCATACCTAATTTCCCTGTTGTGCCTAGTTGTGCAAGCTTGTATTTGGTATATTTATGAAGTCTGCATGAGTGTGTGTGTGTGTGTGTGTGTGTGTGTGTGTGTGTGTGTGTGTGTGTGTGTGTGTGAGTGTGTGGAGGGGAGGTGGAATTATATATTACTGGGATGTTAAATACTCCTACTTTCCCCACTGTTGTACAATCTGTGAGTTGCCTATTTAATTAGCATGGGCTATAGGATTAAAGTCTCCCTGTGGTTTGAGTAAATGCAGGCCCTGCATAATGGCATTATTGAATGCTTTGGAAATTGTTTTATTTTTTCTTTTATTTATTTATCCTTTGTTGACCATATTAGTCTCACTAGACTACTGGACTGTTTTCAGAAGAGACCCAAGGTGGGAATTCTACCCTTGAGTTGAAATTTGGCTAGGGTATATTATTTTTTGATAGGTTCTATGGAATCTTTCACAGCCACCTGAGCTGTCAACAACTTGAGTAGATATAACATTGGTTTAACATGTCATCCAAAGGACAACACATTCAGGAGGGCAGCACCCATTTCAATAGTGCACTGCAGCATCAGTAAACAAATTTCTGGCATAAGAATAGAACCCATAGCATTCTGGAATTCTAGTGCCATTTTAGCTTTGTTCAATGCATTTCCTTTGATATTTTTGTATTCAAATGGATGTGTTTTTATATTTTCACCTACAGTCATATATAAACATATACAACACAATCAAATAATACATGCATACATACAAATGTAATTAATAACAGCATGTTGACATGCTTGTTTAATAATACACACTGAATTTAAAGTTTCAAAAAAGCATAATTATGTAGTCACAATACTAGTAGCATTTAAAAAATTAGCAGCACTAGTGTAACATACATAAGATAGGAACTTGAGTAAAAATTAGTAGCACTAGTGTAACACACATACAATAGTAGCTTGTGTAACATCATAGTGTCCTGTACATAAAAAAATATCTTACATTTAAGGCTCCTGTAAAGAAAGCACATAGATGGATGTTTAAACCTCATACAGTATAAGCCAATGGGCACATGTTTAGACATTAAACAGTGTATGTTAAGGCTCATTAGCCCTATACGGCATCAGACTGACTGATATAGTTATTTTTGTATGGCTCGCTTATGTTTCAGCAACAAGAGATTTAACAAAAAATATATCCGCATGTAGGTATTATACAAAACAAACAAGAACGTAACAAATTTACAGGGTAACATGCTATAAAATGAAATGCTGTAAGTGTGATTCACTGTCATGTTAAGCAGTGCTCAGGTGCAGAGTGAGAAAAATTGTAAGATGCAATTCCAAGACATAGGGCTTTAGCACCTCAGGAAGAAGAAGACATAGGTGCGGTTGAAGAAGAATAGCAGCATCTCAAAATGGCATGTGTAAAGACATGGTTCTAAGAGAGATGTGTTACCAATCCAGCTTCCTTGTGAGCACAACATATAACCAGCCCAGAGTAAGTGACACTATAACAAAATTCACAGACAAATACAATGCATGCCAGGCCTGATGGCTGACATTTTCTTATTGGTGGGGTACAGAGAGCAGCCCACTATTCAGAAGACTCTGTGGTGTCTATATATCAGTATTAACAAATATGTCTGTGACATCCATATGCAGCACAGTCAAGTGCCTTTTTTGTCATATCCAAATGGCCACCTACAAATATATAGGTAGAGGTTAAGAAATAACGCATGTTATATAGAGAGTTATGCACTGTGTGTGCATCTGGCTGTCTTTATATATGCAATATACACACACACACATACACACACACACACACACACACATATATATATATATATATATATATATATATATATATATATATATATATAAATGTACATATAAATATGAATAAAAAGCATTAAGTAAGAATATGAAAATGACAATCCAGACAAATGGCAATATCTTCAAGCAGAGATAAAGAATAGTAATGTTGGCATACATGGTTTAGATTGGTACAAGTGGGAAAGTGGAACCTAAAAATAAAAATGAAACCAAAATGACAGCGTAAACCAAAACAAAAAAGAATAAAGTGGCTTTTGTGATAGGAAATAAAATAGAAGTCAGTTTTGCACCTAAATTGCCATTGTTGTTGTTGTTGTGTCTTTCAGCTTTTCCCAGTTAGCGGTCACCACAGCTGAACTCCGGTCCGCTAATGATTGGTAGTTGATTTTTACATGCCAAGTTACCAGCCCTGATGCACAACCTTCAATGAAGATATGCCCATTTATGCATGTCTCCACGCAGAAGACACTCTAGCTGAGAATCGAACCGGACAGCGTCTTACTGTGAGGCGACAATGCTACCGCAGCACCACCAACGCGGCATACCTAAATTGCCATTGTGTGTTCTCAAAATGAAGTTGAAATCATGTAGCAGGAGCTACAAAAAAGATTAAAAATGCTTTTGCTTGTTCTAAAAATAGAGCAACAGAAACTACAAGCTTCACAATGAGTTGATAAAGGCAAAAGTTCAAGAAGCTGAGACGACAGTCATGAACTCTGTATAAAAGCATGTGTTAATCATGATGTTTGTGTGTGTGTGTGTGTGTGTGTGTGTGTGTGTGTGTGTGTGTGTGTGTGTGTGTGTGTGTGTGTGTGTGTGTGTGTGTGTGTGTGTGTGTGTGTGTGTGTGTGTGTGTGTGTGTTTGTTTACGTTTTTGCAGAAGACCAGCCATAAGTAGTATCCATACATGCCATCACACAGTAGAATTTCTCACTACTTCATGTCCTGTTCCACCACATAGTCTTTATAAAAGGCAGTCGTACTGACTGCTGTTTTGTGCCACTTCAATCTGAAATGTTCCACCACGTGTATTTTCAGTGGGTGACACCACGCTTTTGCATACAGATTACAATGCTGTGTGTTTTTCCTATAATAAATATTTTGGGGCCTAGGATACTTATCACTGTATATGTGAAGGCACACATGCTGATCAGGCTTTGCCATCCTCTTGTCTGGGTTTTTGTCTTGAATGCAGTGCTTTTACTAGAATCAAAAAGCATGGATTAGCAGCTGCTGATTGCTATATATTCTTCTTTGCTGAGAGTGTTGGAGTAATTCTTATGCATAGTATTTGTTATTTTCAGAGACGAAAAGCAGCTGGAGTGGAAGATAGTTCACTTGTGGTGCTCCCATTTGGATCCTGCTTTGCATGTGGTTCATTGCTGACAGGGACTGCCATTGGTTCTGTGTCTTGTGTTGGTAAAAGGAAGAGTGTCCTTTTCAACTTCTGTTTTTGACTTGTCTTCTTCTGACTTAGGTGAATTGTTTGCGAGTTCCCACATTAGTATTCATTTCAGGACTTAATCTATTTACATCAGACCAACTACTTTACATTTGTTGACTTGTAGCCATTTGCCTTTTCTGTGCAACCCATGTTTGGGATCGTTGGGTTCCTGTTAGCAAGGATCAGCCTAAAACTAGTAATCTATGAAAGCTTTACTTTCATGTTTTAGAACACTGTACTACTTGCCTTCCTGTGAGGCCCACTGTTTACCTAATCCTGGTAAGACTGCTAGTGTCTGCTATTGACTGACACCCATTTTTATTTGCATCACAAGGCCGCATGATAATTTCAGGAGGCCTTCTTCTGAATAGTTGGTTAATTACCAGTTTTGCTTACGTTATTTGTACTTTTCATTGAAAGACATCTTATTATTAACTCATTACTAGATTATTTATGGACATTACACTAGTTCACAGTTTATACATGTATGCTAGTATGCTAGTAAGTTTTTCTTGACATAAATGATACCTGTTTTTTCACTCCATTTTTTGGTTACTACTGTTACTAAGTTAGAAAGTGTATTTTATTTTTTACTTTAATTACCTTAGCCTGCTTTTTTCATCAGCTGTTTTACAGAGTTTTACTGATATCATTGTTTTTGAACAATGACTATTTTTTATGGAACAAATCAACTACTGGCTTTCAGTCCATTTATTAAACCTAAGTAGCCACTGCTGTTGCATGCTGTGAGCTAAGCATAACAGAAAAACATTAAACCAGTCAAGGTCACCTGTATCTGCACGTGTTCATTTTTAATCTGTTTCTTTTTAGAGAACACAGTTTTAACCATAAGTGACTAGCATTTTGCCTGACATATTGTTTAAAATCTTTAAAGAGGACCAGCTGTAGGTCTGAACCATGATGCAGGTGCACAGGTATGCCTGAAGACTTGCTTGTTTTAGATAATCATTCTCAGATTATCGCTTGGGTCATTCAAAACTGTCCTGTCTTTATGGACTGACCTCTGTCTCTGAGACTGCCATTCATCATGCTACCTTTTTCCAAGTGGTTAGATGCCTTTCTAATCCACAGTGTCTCAAAACTTGGTGGTGCCTCTGTTCAGAGGAATGCAAACTCCCTGCATGCTATTCTTCTGCCAGAATTGCTTGCAGTAGATCAACTGTTTCCCCATTAAATTTACCATGACTTACAAATGGCCGCTGTGAGGCTTTATTTTACTACAACTGAGTAGAGACTGCCAATCTTGACATTGATGAACCATATGCACTTACCTCCAGGATGTTTAATATCATTTGTCTTTGTATTAATTTCCTTCTAAGTTTGTGGTTGTATTCCTAGATTCCTAGCAGCAATTGATCCATTGTTGCATGATACCATCACCATCTCTCATAGGAGTGGGGTATTTCTCTCTTATTTAAGAAGGGTTCCTCTCGCCACCATCCTTAAAAATGATTAATTTGGATTTTGATTATCTTGACAACTGTTGTCCCACCTTGAACCTCTTTTTTCTTGTAAAGACTCTAAATAGAGTCATTTACCTTCAGCTGGAGGTCTACATGAATAATCAGAGCATCCTTGACCAGTTCCAGGAAGGATTTAGGACTAGATACTGTACTGAGACACTCTTACTAGTGTTTTTAATGACCTCCTAGTTCAGTGAGATCAGAGTTATTATTCAGATCTGGTCCTTCTTGATCTGTCTTCAGCATTTGACTAGGAGGACAATTCTCCTCTTCTAGACTGACTGGGTCATTACTGGTATCTCTGGAATTGTCCTCAACTTGTTTGCTTCATGTTTTTCATGTTGCATCCAGAAGGTGAATTCTGATGTGACCTCCTCCTACTCCTGCTCTTTGGTCTGTGGTGTACTACAAAGCTGCATTCTGAATCTCTTATTGTTCACCATTTATTTCTTCCTGCTTATTGCTCACCATTTATTTCTTCCTGCTTGGTGATGTTATTCACTCACGAGGTTTGATATATCATTGCTATTCTGACTACACATAGCTTTCCCCCTCATTCAGACAGGATTGTAGGTCTGCCCTACATCCCTATCTTGTGATCTGAAACATGTCCATGACTTTAGTAATTTATGCAACCCTGAGGAACTCCTCCCTTCCTGTTTTGTCCCCTGATATTATTTTATCTGGATGGCAAATGTACATTTGTCTAAGATGCATGATTTTGGCATGATGTCTGTTGACAGTTTAATACTCGAGGTTTGCTTTTCAGTTTTAGTCAACTTATCTTGTTTCCACAGGCAGAACACCATAATTATGAAGCTCCTTATCCATGAAGGTGACCTCCCAACTGTAATGCATGCTTTGGCTTCTTCACATTTAAAGTATTGTAAAGCTCTATAAGTTGAACTACCTGGATCATAGCATGCACAATTACAGCTGGTACAAAACTCTGCAATCCAGGTAATTAATGGTTCACACGATACCACATTATCCTGATCCTGCAGAATGTGAATTGCCATCCAGTGAGGTACCATGATATCAATAAGATCCTTGTTATGGTCTGTCAATAATGTTGGCCTAATTTATCTGTCTGATCTTTTAAACAGGTCAGATAGTTAAAGCTACACACTGAATTCTAGTGCACAATGCCTCCTGAAAGTTTCTTTCTGCAATCTTGAGTCCTCTGGTTGTCATTCACTTAATTACCAAGATCCTTTATTATGTAACCTTTTCCTGGTTGACTTCATGACTCACCAACATTAACCAGATTTAAAATTAGGTTAAAAATGCATCTGTTTGATTTGGCTTACATCTAATCATTTTTCCTTCTTATCCTGCAATTGGTATTTATTCTTTCTTTAATTTTATCCATTGTGTATTCTTTTCTGCTAATTTTTGTGGTATGCTTTATCTTCACAGTTATTTATTCATTTGTATGGTGCCTGGATTTAAGGGGTTTAATAAACTTGAACTAACTATGTTCTTACTACATCAGGTGTTACATCACAGTAACAGATACAGACTACTAATGCTGCAGACCCTTTGTGTGTTGCTACCCATCGCTGTGCTGCTTCTGGTGTTACACTGCTATAGTCACATAACTGTTAATGATGTACACTCTCAACATGGTGGTACCTATCACCCTGCTTTTTCTGTTGTCATTGCTAATGATGTACACTCTTCAGATGCTGTGATCCATTCCCTGGCAGCTCCCAATATTACATTGCTGTGTGCACCTTTCATATGCTTCTACAAATTTCCTACAGTTTCTAGATGAAAGTCACCGCAGTGCACTCAAACTGATAGCTTTTGTTTGTTTGTGTCTTTTGGCTTTTCCCGGTTAGGGGTCGCCACAGCAGAACTCCAGTCCGCTAATGATTGGCAGTAGATTTTTTATGTGCCGAGTTTGCCAGCCCTGACACACAACCTTCAACGAAGGTACGCCCATTCATGCATGTTTCCACATAGAAGATGCTCTAGTTGAGAATCGAATGGCACAACGTCTTGCTGTGAGGTGACAACGCTACTGCAGCACCACCACCGCAGTACTGCACTCAAACTGCTAGTGCTGTACATAATTCACTACAGGTCCAGTAGTAAAAAGTTGATTCTCCTGCGGTCCTGACTGCTTATCTCCAAGAGATATAAGAAATACAGACATAAATAACTCAGGAAATTTGATCTTAACAATTTATTAGTAAAATTTTTGTGTTGCATTCCAAATTAAACCCAAAAGGAACACAGTGTTATGCTTTAGTGTTAAAATGCTTTGTTTTTGTTCTAACATTTGTTTCCCAGTTTTACAAGCAAAACCATTAATACACGCTGTTTTAAAACAGTAATTTGAGAAGAATCCACTGCAATAATCCACTTATATGAAAAAAAAACAACCAGTAGTTTGGCAAGATTTTGTTTTAATCTCTGTTATTTGTTCTTATATCCTGCATTTTAGACTTTGTCTTGTTCCTCATACTTGTGATAAATTACACGCACACCTGATAAGTGCTTCTTCCCTTTACTTTTTTTTTTTCTATTAATAAATTCAAAGGAAGAAAGAATCTTAAGCCTCACTGAGCACTATCCACAGTGAAACAGGATCATAGGCTCATAGGAAGTTACTATGCTAATGACCCTGGGGACCTTACAAGCCTAGCTAAGTTCTACCCTTATTTCCAAGATCAGCACTTATTGCCCCTGTCCAAGAGGGACACAGGTGGAACCTCTGAGTGAATTTATGGTTACCCATCCAATCGTCCAGATTGCATTCAAAGAGGTCCAATGAGGTGACCTGTTTGACATGAAGTGGGAGTCTGTTCCAAAGGGGTGTTAACCTCTGGGAGACAAATCTTTCCCTCCAGCAGGTTCTATTAATGTCACATACTAGGTTAAGGTTTTTAGAGTGAGTAACCTGTGTACCATTTGACTTGTGGATATGCAGCATTTCCAATAAAGCAGGACCAGAGATTGCCTTATATGCAATGCAGAGAACACCTCTGAGTAGTCTGTATGAAACAGAATAAAGTGACAGTGATTCCAGATGATCCACATAGGACAGATGCTGAAGACATTGAATTTTCCTTATGAGCAACCTCTGTGGTCTTTCCAATCACTGTAGGTGCTTGGAAAGGCACACACCAAAAAGGGTTTTGTACTCAATTATTGGACTAATGAGGGAAAATTACAGGGAGGTTATAACTTATTTTTATTTTTCCTGGAGACAATACCCTTACTTATGAGATAAGCAATATAGAATACCCTTCTTACCACTGTGCAGACATGGTGATCAAAGGTAAGGTTTCTGTCAACTCGTATGCCCAGATCTCTCACCACTCAGTGCGTACTTAGTACTTAGAGTGTTGCTATTGATCTGGTAGTTAGCAGGAACATTGCTCTTACTGACAAGGATGATAATACATTTTTTAGTTGAGTTTAAGGCCATGACATTAGCAACAATCATTTGTTTGTGTAAGACTGTCTTGTAGGATGTTAACATCATTTAGAGATTCTATGACCGCTCCCAGTTTGTAGTCATCAGCAAACTTTGTCAGCCACAGACCTTTATTTTTTGCTTGTACTTTGGAGAAATAGATTCCAAACAGTAGAGGTTCCAGGACTGATCCCTGTGGAATACCACTGGTTACATTCTGCTGTTGGAGGTTGATTCCCCTATTATGACTATATGTGTTCTATCAGTGAGACAGTTAGAGACCCATCTAATGATATAAGGGTTGATAAGTTGGGTGAGTTTGTCAATGATGCCTGTTTGGGGGATAGTGTATAAAGACTTGGCTAAATCTAGGTAGGGTGTATGCATAGATTTCCCCTTGTCCAGGACCTTGGTGACTGTCTTGAAGAAGTCCATCAAGTTTAACAGGTATGATCTCCCTTTGATGAATCCAAACTGAGTAGGGTCTAGTGTTTTAAGATTACCTATATCTTTGTTGATAAGGTCCATGATGATTCACTCCATGGCCTTGCACATAAAGCTAGTCAGGCTAATAGGTCTATAGATCCCAGAGTCAGTGGAAGTACCACCTTTGTGCAAGGGAATAACGTTGGCCATTTTCCATTCAGCTGGGGTGAAGTTAGTGCTTAGACTATGATTGAAAAGAGTACCCAATGGTGTTGCTAATTCTTGTTAGAGCCCATGTAGGACACAGCTTGGGATGTTATCAGGTCCCGTGGATGCTGTGTTGTTGGCCTTAGACAGGGCATTTATGACCTGCTCTTTAGAAATACAAGGTAGGAAGAGGTGGTAGGGATATCATGGAGTATGTGTGGCAGGGACAGGGGGGTGAATTTTTCACAGAACCTGTTGACCAACAGATTAGCTATGTTCACAGGCTTAGTATATGTCATTAACTACCAGTTTGGCACAAATCTGGTCCTTTCCTTTTAAGTTACAGATGTAACTAGGGAATGCCTTATGGTAGGCCTTAGTTGAGGAAACTAATCTGGATTCGTAGTTTGTTTTGTAGGACTTCACAAGAAGTCTTATTTGCTTAAGTTGAGGATGGTGTGTTTCCAGTTTAGAACTCACTCTCTCTTACTCTTAGACAGCAATTTCTTCCTGTTATTTTAAAGCTTATTAATGGCAGTTGTCCACCAGGCAGGTTTGCTCTTCATTAAGGAGCTTATTTTGGTCTTATCAGGTACGGCTGAGTCAATGCAGATATACAAGTGTTTTTATAAAGCACTGGTAGAGAACTCAGCATAGCTGCCAGTTCTATCCGAGGAGGGAAGTGCAGTGAAGTTATTTATACCATCCCATAGCAGGTTATAATTTGCTATGGAGAAATTTTTTCATTTAGTTACTGCTGGGGTGGGGTCAGGTATGATAGTTACTTCAAATGAGACTGACTTGTGGTCAGATCTCACCAAGGAAAACCTCACAGTGAGGGTGCTACAGTGGTCCCCCATATTGGTAAGCACCAGATCCAGGATGCTGGCACCCCTTGTGGGGGTGTCAAACAGCTGATCCAGGGCATTAGAGTTAATGAAGTTGAGAAGCCTTTAGGTAAGTGAGTTTGAGCACAAGTAATTTATCCAGTCAATGAATGAGTAGTGAAAGTCACCCAAAACCATGGTTTTCAGATGTAACTTCATAGAATCAATTAGATCCAATGTGGGTGCCCTGATTTATGGAGGGGTTCCTGTTGCTGGCAATGGTTTGAATAGGTATCCTACCCATAGTTAATTGTAGCTGAAGTATCTCCAGGGAATCATGCTGCTAAAACCATCTGGAGGTGTATTTATCTTTAATAAATATTGATACACTGCATCCTTTAGTTTTCACGCCTTCAGTTTGTGGTCTGAATGTGTGGAAGGAGGTATAACCTGGTATGGCCGGGGTGTTCTCCACAGCCTTGAACCATTCTCTGTGATTGCACCAATGTCTGCATCTTTCAAAGTGAGGACTGCTTACATTGAGTGGAGTTTTATGTTAAGACTCCTAGCATTTAGTAGCATAACCTTGAGGTTGTTTTCAGAAGGAGTTTTTACATCAGGAATTTTGCCCTTGAGACACTGCCTAAAAAAGGCACTATGGGGTGGCAAGAGCCTTAACCAGTAGCCAAAATCCCAGGGCTGACAATGAAGACCATCTCTATCAAAACGTCGAGATCTGTTGATCATGTCATCCCAGGCTGACAGATACTGGATCCCAAGCCAAAAAAACACAAAAAAATACTAAAATAGAAAGAAAATGGCTTCAGAAAGCAATCAGTAGACTTGAAGTGTATAAAGCGATTTTCGTTTAATAAAATCAAACTTCTTTAGATGCATAAATACACAATACAAGTTGTAGTTAAATAAAATACCAGGAAGTACTTGAGCTAATCAGCTCACATGCTGTGATGACATTGGCAACAAAAAAAATAACCCTTCCTGTTCTACACACTATACAGTAATACTGTTTAAAACTAAAACAATGCTGACATCCATATACAAAGACATTTGAAGCTATGGTTTAAAAAATCAGTCATTAATGAATTGTATTACTGAGTATTACTTTAGACAACAAAACCAATAAATATGTAAAATAATAAAGTTACCTGTAAAGAATTACTTTAAAATTTTTATTAAGTAATTCTACCGTGCTGAAAAATTATATATGCATAAAGTACTTCATCTCTACAAAACAAAATCACATAACATCGCTAATGAATACTATTGATAATATAAGTTATGCGCTGTTGAAATTCCATACTACATTTTTTACTACAGCATTTCATACTGCTTCATTGTTAATCGCCTAGCCCTAGAAAACTCAGCTGACAATTCAGAAAAAATATTTGGGAACCGTTAACAGTATGTAAAATGCTATACAAGGAATTAACTTAATGCGTGATTTTAACTAGCATTGCATGACCATAGTACTGATTCTATGGCATTCATACTATGCTATGCCATTCACTAATTCTTCAAAATGGCATTCATTATATAAATAGATAATAACAATCTAACAGTTACCCTAAGGAGAATAAAAGCTGAATATGCCTGATATTACATTTACTAACATAAATTACTACTTAAGATGAATATTATGTTGTTAATATAAAAATATAACAGGCTCCCCTTAGAATGACACCAGAACCTAAGCCAATTATTGTTTTCTGTTTGTACTGAGGCATCATCCTAGGTGAGGATAAAATGCTGCTTAAGGCTAGGGACATACCTGCCTGAGACACATAGTCTGAGAGCTCAGTCATGTCTCTCTTCATATAGTCTGAAGAGGTACGTCTCAAGTTGTTCACACCAACATGGACTATGATGGATTCATAACATCCTTTTGGAATTCCCTCCCACCCACAATTACCTCAGTACCATCATGCACCCACTTCAAAACTTTAGTAAAAGCGCATCTAAAAACATGCTGGCTATGCCCTTGCAACTCCCACTCTAATATCACCCACCCCATCCAACCACTACCTTTCTTACCATCCCACTAACTACCTTGATTATAGCAAGCTCAGATGCTCATAAGCCTAGTACTTATTATACAGCAGGAACTTCTTATTCTAACATTTGTTAATGTCTGTTATGCACTTTGCAGATAAAGATTCTAGTTGTCTACTGATGTACTATGTTTTTATCTGTAAATATGTTTGTAATTAATTGCTATGTTAAATTGTTAATTGCTATGTAATCCAATGTAACTACTGTCTGTTTATTTTAACTGTGGGGCTTTTCTCCCCGAGCCTCTGCTGAAAATGGACCTATGTCCAGTCGGACACTCCCGGTCAACAAATGTAAATAAAAATAATAAAAAAATAAATAAACAGTACTTGTTGCTGAGAGACAAGTGCATGTTTGATAAGGTGTATCCTTGCACCTGACAGATAGCTGACCGTGACCTTTTCTTGGTCTCTGGTGAGAGGGACATTTGTGTGTCTCACAATGGAATCACCTATGACTAATATGTTTGATACTGTGTTTGCCTCAAGGGCTTGACAGGTGAGTCACTGGTGCATGAGATATGATGTGTATTGTGTTCTGCAGAGGAAGTGTTATGTGCAGCATCCTTGTGTTTGTGTTAAGGTGTATAGTGTTTAGGTATGCTTCTGTTGAAGACCTCCACATATGTAGGTATGTGTGATGTCAGTTTGTGTGGAGTAGGATGTGAGGTGTGCATGCTGACAACACACTCATTGTCACATGCATTGCCTGGTGTGTGACAGAGCATGGCTTCAAGGTTATTGATATAGTTGCATCTTTCACATGTTGAGTTTGTGTGGACTAGGAATAGAGGGTTATTGCTGAACGTGATCTCATTGCTACACTGCCTCAGGATTCCCATGTTGACCAAGCTGACTGGAAAACTTGTGCGAAATGTTCTGTCCATACTGCTAGCTAAATTTATATGACCAGGAAAAGAGGTCATACTTAGGATTTGCTAAGAGGCGTGTTGGTACCTCTGAGACTAGGCTTAATGTTCCACCTGACAGTAGAACAGGGCCACAAAAAAACTTGGAGGACCATGAGCAAATTGCTAAGGGAAAATGTAACAAGAAAAACCTAAATATAACCACCAGTGGTAACCACTACTACATGTCAGTGCACTATGGTGCACTACATGCAAACAAGTGCAAATGCAGGGCTTAAATAAAACAAGAAATAACCCATTAAACTCAAGCTAGCCAATAAGGACTCTCTCTCTCTGAGTCCAATCACCCTCAAATAGATGGGACCCAGAAAGCAGTCTCCTCTCACAAGGGTACAGAAGGCCTTCACTAACAAAGATGGCTTGAATTTGATGCTCAGAAGTTACAAAACAGGCCCAAAAACAGCAAACCTGGAACTGGGCTATGCTACAGCTGAACTAGTACAGTATACAGTAAAATGTAACAAAACATAATTCAGACAGTAGAATGCAAATACAAATTAAAAGTGCAATATAAGAGCAAAACAGGCATTTATAGTTAGTTGGAAGAAACAGATGCCTATGATCTTTCAGTATTTCAGTGAAGAGCTAAAATATACCCATGGAAGACATTCTAGTCTCAGATAAACTGATGCTAGGGTGTTTAAAGTGGCTATCTGTTATAACACAAAAAACTTGTAATTGTAATCCATTGATTTATGCAAAAAACTGAAAATATAGGAAAACAGTGAGTGCTAAATATCAGTGTTCCCCTTTAGACTTGTTTTTGAAAGGGACACTATCCATAATTTGATGAAATGGGAATAGTATCAGAAACAGCAGTCTTGGACGTAGTAGTCTTGCTGGTCCAGGACTTTCACTATCAAGTCTCAGAATATCAACAAGTTACCATTGTAAATAGCTTCAAATCAAGACATCATCCATAATTCCTCCCTTATTACATGTCACTCTAAGGGATTTCTGTAACAAATAACTAAGCACAAAACCTATGCCAATAGACTGTATAATTTTTGCACCAAACCCACGTCCTCATGAGACAACCAATTTAACAAAAATCGATTGATCTCTTAAAAATATTCTCAATATCTCCTCCAGTACTAACCTTACCTTGCTTTCCATAGAAATATTCTCAATGTCTCTTCCACTATTAGTCTCACCTTGTTTTTCATAAAATATTTTTCTCTAATTTCTGTCTATAGGCTGTGCTGCTTCCACTTTCCAGTTGTCAGCTTGGACATCCTATGAATCATATCTGGGTTGTAAAAAGGTGAACTTTAGCTTAGCTACCTCACACAAAATGCCCCTCTTATTGATAAAACATTTCTATCCTATGAAATTCACCATAAGGTAAAGAAGTCAGGATGGTAACTGGTTCTATATGGACAGTCTAAAGCAGTAATAGGTTTTCATTAGATTTTATTCTGAACTAGATGTCCTGGCATCAGTAGTGGGTTATACATATGACTGGGTCCATGGGCTATTTTCAAACCATGTGTCCCCCACACATGTTTAAAACCATTCTTAAATGCATGTATTCATTTTTAAAGTATTTTATTTATTTAAGGTTATAATACATAGAAATAATAGCAGATCAGCAAAACTGCATCCGTGAACTAAATTTACAAAAGCAGAAGCATATAATATCCACATAAAAACTATATATAATATTTAAAGTGGTCAGGTCTTAATTACACAGCTATCGTCTCTTACCAATTCAAGTGGTTTGTTCCTCCCATTCTCATATACTCTTGATGTTTCCTTTATAAACGAAAGCAATGTAAATTCATGTAACTGATACAACTTTCCTTAGGATAAGCAAAGAAAAGTTAATTATAAAAAGAAGTCCTGCTGTGTAACTCTTGTTTCAGAATAGGATGATTGCTTAGGAGCTCCCATATCTCTCCTCTAATGTTCAATGTGGTTTAAGAATGGAATGCTAACTGCCACCTCTTTATATGAATATATGATGTAGGCTATATGTTTCCAGACACATATATCTAAACTTTTCTATCTGTATCCATCCACCAGCTTTCACTGTTCACATATTTTATTACACTCACTAAGACCCATCATATCATTAAAAATGGTCAAAGGAGGTCATAGCCCAAAATACAAGACCTCCAATGTAATGACATGTTTACATTATAGACATCTTATATTACATGCAGCAGTGATGATCAAAAACACTTAATCTAAGGACAATTCCAAAACATGAAAATATCCTCAGCTACGTGTCTGCCACATCCCCAACATCCACTATCAGTTTTGGTCTGAATTGTCCACAGGGAGTTAGATACCTAAATAAAATGTACAATTGCTGATCATAAAATATGGACTACAGGTTGAGCCATCTCACAGCTCACCAGGATTCCTACCATTGTGACTTAGTTAGATGTACCTTTTCCTGTCTGCCCCATGTCAATAAAATCCCCAGTTTCAATCCAATAGCTCTCTTCCAACATAAATCCTTATTGATAAGACTAACTCCTGCCCATTTGTGCCATTGATGCCTATTTCTTGTCACCTTCACAAGATCAATATACTTAGCCCACATTTAAGAAATCTGCTAATAGGTAAGCCAGTCTTATTCTGTCCCTCCAAATCCTAAACAAACCATCTTTAATTTAATCTTGGCTGTAGAATAGTGTGTGCATGTTGTACCTTTAACAAGTATTTCAAGTATAGCATGTGCATATAAATAGTGAGCACGTTTTAACTTTAGTGCCATTTTGAGAGTGCAGCCAGAGAGTGAGCATGTTTGAGTGTAGGGCTGATGAGGGCTGGGCATTTGCTTAGCTGAAAGCGCTTACCTTGAATCAAACAGTCCGTGCCATTTTTATCCAGCTTGGTTCTGCTTTCCAGTTTTGTTTTGGTTTTGTTTTAAACAGTTTGAGTGTATATGAGTCTGTTTATAAGTTTATCTAAGTAAAAGTTATTAAGCCTTAATCCTAATGTGTTTGCACATAATACAGCTGCTTGAACAGAACCCATGAATGCTCGTCTGTTTTATCCTGACTGGATGAGTGACATGATGTCAGAACTGTGATTGCAGAGACTGCTTTTCAGAGCCACGAAGTGCAGAGTTAAAAGGGAAGGTAAGCTAAGGGAACCAAGCATAAAATAGGGCCAGATATGAACCAAAGGTTATGAAAACTTGCTTTATTAAATAAGCGAAAGGCATGAAAAGTCTGTTAATTAAACAAAATGGTTAAAATTAAGATATTTGATAAAACGATTATCAGAAAAGCACATAAAGGGTTTGGAATTACCTTGGAAATGCAAAATGAGCATATTTAAAGTAAAACAAGCATATGTAAAATGGGCATGTTTAGAGTAAAACAAGCACAAGAAAAGTATAATGGGTGTGAATAAAGATTAAACAAGCAAAATGAATATAATAAGGGCAAAAAGGGCACATTAAGCATAAATAAAGCAAAGTGACTGCATGTGTTTTGGCATAGACTACTGTTTTGCAGTGATTGAAGCAGGGGGGCAGAGGTACAGGGAGAAAATGTCAGAGTAGATCAGTACGGATGTACAGCAGAAGATTAGAGTACCAAACCAGGGGCCAGGCACTTGAATAGAGGAGTGCAGTTGTCTGGAGGAGAGACCAGTGAAATGTGCAGAGGAGGGCACTGTGGTCAGAGAGCTTGAAAGAGCTGGCTAAAATCAGGGTGAAGAGTAAGATGCAGATGTGTTTAAGGATGGACCATAAATCCACATTTACTATACCATCCTCCAACAACACTATCATAAAACCTGAACCACACACAAAACTGTTAGGCATCATTATTGATGAAGAACCTAAATTTAACTTACACTTACTGCAAGGAATAAAAAAACACACCAGAAACTAGGCCTGCTTTATCACAACAAAAGATTTCTTACTTTAAATGCTAGACTCTCCCTAGCACAGTCCTTCCTCCTTCCCAAACTTTTCTATGCAGCCCCATCACTAGCCAATATACAAGCTACTACCTTGAACAAACTGCAACAAACTTGCCACAAAATTGCAAGATTCATTACTAACTCCCCCCTCAACTCCCATCACTGTCTTGCCCTAAATTCATTACAATGGCTCAAATTCCCTCAACTACTGCTACTTTCTCAATTTCAAGTTATACACTCCATTCTATACAGACCTTCTTCCTGTCCAGCTCTCACTACTTTTTTATCTACCTACATCCCTTCTAGTACCCTCCACACCTCTAACCAGCAACTTCTGAATTTAGATCATCCAAAGAAGAACATAGGCAAACTACTATACAACTGCTCAGTAGCCCACACTTGGAACAAACTTTCTCTACACATACACTCCATCATACACCCTGCACACTTAAAAAAGAAACTCAAACTTTACCTTCTCAATACCAAATCTTGTCCCTGCTTAGAACCTACCTAATTCCCCTTTATCCAACGGTGCTTCTTCATTCTGAGCTCCTGTAAGCAAATATGCCTTCCTAGGAAGCCTAGGCAATAAATTTGATCACTTGTATATAACTTGCTTGTACATATATCAAAAATAGTTCATCTATTTATTTAATTGTGATTTTTTAGTTAGGGTAATCTAAATATGTTTGATTATGATCAGATTTGTACTAACATGTTTTGGGAGTGTGACTTGGTATTGCTACTTGCTATTTGTTTCCTAGGTAATCTTTAATTTTTTTTGTAACTGGAGCTTTTCTCCTCGGGTCTCCACTGAAAATGGGCCTCTGGCCCAGCTGGTCCAACCCAGTTAACAAATATCAATAAGTAAATAAATAAATATCAAGGGCATAACTAGAGTTATTCGAAGTATCTGAAAGTGTGTAAAAGTACTTATAGTGTGTGCTTATTGCTGTGCATTTATTCCGAAGAGTATCCACCAGATTCACTATCCTTCCGTGCATGACTAAGGCAGTCATGCATGGAATCGGCCGTTTTGAATCCTGACGCAGCGCGCCATGCATATTAATGAAGGCGTGCTGACTGAACTCCTAATCCTACATGGTGCATGGACGAGTGCAGGGGGCGTGTCTGAGAGCAGAGCTCTCACAATATGCATGCCCCTGCAATGAAGGACTGCATAATGATAGTAAACACTGAGCGAGACCACTCATAGATATATGTATATCCCCAGCATCATCCCCCAAAATGCACAAAAGCAATACTGAAGAACAAAAATAAAACATTTTTTTTTTTAATAAAACGGATGAAGTTTAACCATAGGTGCATGGGTTTGCCCATCGCTTAGCTATTGTTAATACAGGTTAAATAGCAGAAAGAGGATAAAAAGCAAGATATATTCAAAGGAAGCAGTACAGAAATAGTGTAGTGGGCAGAGCATTCGCCTTACAAATAGTCATTCCCAGTTTGAGTCCCACTGCTGTACATTCCATTTTCCCTTCCAAATCACTTGTTATGATAAATATTTTTATTGAATAACCTAATAAATAACATATATTTCTGAACTGCAATATTGCATTTAATGTAGATGTGAGGAGTCAGTGTCATAATGTTGCAAAGTCCACAGATAATCACATGACCCATACAGTATCACAGATACAAAAGGAAGGTAAACTGTGTAATGAATGATAACTGAATACATTTCTTCAAATTACCTCCTCCCTAAGACCCATTACACTATTACTGTCTAAAATGTAGCACTAGTAAGCAGCAATAAGCACTTTTAAGCACTAGTAAGTGGGGTTAAGGCTGTTTGCATGGGGGTAAGCAATGCGTACACAGGTGAAGCAAGATTGAAGCTAACTCTCTGTAAGAATATGTGACTGGAGGTTAGCATTGCTTACCCTCGTGCAAAGCCACGCAAACCTGCTTACAAGTGCTCAAAAGTGCCTTGATCACTCAGTATGCATCAGACATCATTCTGAGCAGGAAAAAATAACCAGGCTTTGCAGGTTGTGAACCCAGGACCCTGTAATCTTTAGTCACAGTACTTAACCACTAAGCCAATACAACAGTATATAAGATTGAGGTTTTAATAAACAAACCTCTCCATAGGAAAACAAGCTGAACATGTGAAAGGACTTTCTATACAGCCTTATGTTGTATACCCAGCTACATCACATAAATATGTGAACTGGAGTACTGCAATAAGTACAGATGTGAGATGTTATTGTAATAAAATGTAGAAGTCCCCAGGACCCCATACAGTGTATGTACACATGAATCATGGATACCAGACACATATATAACCTGCAATGAATAATAAATCACTACCAAAAAGCAAATATAATGCTAATTAACTATTAAGCAATGCTAAGCGCTGCACAGCTCAGCTTAGTAAGTGCAAGCAATGTGTAGGGCAGCCAATTCAATCTGCCTATTGGTATACCTCTTTAAGCACTGCCAACTTTAGGTAAGCAGGTGTGCCCTTAGCTTAGTCTATTCAAAACTGGCCAATCACGGATACGTGTGGGAAATTGGTCATATTTAAACCTCACAGGTGGGAATACTTCCCATAACCGACTGTACATTCCTACTGCAGGCAGAATGGCTGGAGTGGGTGAAGGCACTCAATTTAGAGTACAGCACTGGGGCATCCAGGAGTCAAACATCATGGTATGGCTCCTGGTAAAAAAACATAAGCAGAGACTACTACAGGGCCAATACCAGGGCTCGCAGTATAAAACTGAGGCCTGGGACAGTCTCGCCCATGACCTCACCAGAGCCACAGGTATCCCCCAGACTGGTGAGCAGGTCAGGCATCACTATGCTGACCTAAAATTAGGGTAGGGGGATGTACTGGAACAGTGGATCCAGGAATCTCAGCAGATGCCTAATGTCCCAGTACTGAGTAAGTACTCATTCTACTAAGTAGTTAATAATTGCCTAGCTTGTGTATACTATGGATAGGTATGGCTAAATATCACTGCATTTCTCTGACAGCTGTGATCCAGCAAGCCCATGATGCTAGGTTGCAAAGGCTATGTCGCTAGGTAGGCTAGTAATCATTCTGCATGTACTGTCATTACAAATAAATATAAGAGCTTTAGAAAGTGTCGTACCAGTATATATAAAGGTCTAATATTCTGTGAATAAAGGTATAACCCCTGGAGTGCATCTGTTTACTCTTCTTTCATATGTTGTACTGTTGCATTCTTTAAATAGTATGGTTGTATTAATCAGTGTTACCACCACTGTGGTATGCAGATAAAATATGTATGAAGTTCTGTATAACCATGTTGAAAGTGCCAAGAGGTCAGTCATATTGTACAACTGAGGGAGACTTAGACAGAAAACATTAGAAAACTTCACAACAATTCCTTGATAGCACAGTGTACTGTGATGTTAACTGTAATGTTTTTGTCACACACAGCAGGGGTTTGAATCCCGGGAGTGCTAGTAAGTTGTATGCATAATCAAACCCCACAACTGTACAGATTCTGTTAGAATGTTCAAATAGAAAGCTGTATGCATAATTACACCCAAAAACTATACAGAATTTGCTAGAATATTCAAATAGAAATTTGTATGCATATTCATACCCCTCGACTATTCCAATCTGTCCAATATGTCCAGATAAATGGCCCACATCACCAGCCTGATACCCTGTTCCCCTGAAAAATCAGTGTGATGATCCAAGAAATGTAGGCAGCCATTAATAACATATAAAAAAGAAGTAAGTAACGTTGCCAAAGGTAGAAAACATCAAAATTGAAAACTCCAAAAACAAAAGGTTCTGCAACCAATTCCACTTAATAACACTTAAAACTTGAAAACTTTAATTAAAATATACGATGATAAGATATAAAATAAACACAATGACTCATAAATCAGATAAGTGCTTTCAGTATAATACCTTTTTCAAATCCTAAATGTTTGCCAGTGAAACTTCCTCTTAAATACCTTCATTTCCTAGTGTTCACTCACTTAGATGCATTTAGTAACCATAGCAGCATACACACCATCATACTGCGGTGGTGGTGCTGCGGTAGCGTTGTCGCCTCACAGTTAGACGTTGCCCGTTCGATTCTCAGTTAGATCGTCTTCTGTGTGGTGACATGCGTGAATGGGCGTTCCTTCGTTGAAGGTTGTGCGTTAGGTCCGGCAAGCCAGTACATCAAAAATCTACTGCCAATCATTAGCGGACCGGAGTTCCGCTGTGGCGACCCCTAACCGGGAAAAGCCGAAAGAAACAAACAAACATTTTGAGTGCTGAAGAGCTTTCCCTTTTAGTGCAGGTTTTAAAGGGACAAATGCATTCAGACCTGGTGACTGATCTGATTGCAAATTTATTATCCACTTCATCTCTTCAATTTCTGTTCGGTTTACTAAATCCCCAGCTCTTGATGTTTCATGAAGCCTAGTTAGTGCCATGAACTTGAAAGAATGACTGTCATTTATACTAATATGCATATAAATTGCATTGCTGGTGACCTTTTTTCTTATGTCAGATAAGTGCTTTAGGATACATTCCTTGAGCATTTGATTAGTTTTCCCTATGCAGTATGCCTTGCAATGACTGCAGGTTGCCACATAGGTAATGTTCTTACTCCGACAGTTTGCAAATCCTTCAAACTTATAGTTCCTCTTAGTCAGGGGATGTGTAAAGGTATTTGAGATGTTTATATGAGAGCATGCCTTGCAATTTCCACATCTGATGTACCAACTCTCCTGTTCATCTGAAAACTCCTGTCTTCAGAAATAGCTTCAGTTTCAGCCTGTCAGCTTGGGATGATATGCTCGACAAGCCATGATGCTTCGCTAGGGACGGCTTGCACCTGTCACCCCTGGGCTTTTGGATATTGGCAAAGGCTCTTGCTACCCCCATAGTGCCTTTTTTAGGCAAGGCTCAAAAGACAAACCCACCTCCATAGGTATCACAAGGGATAAGAAACTAAGAGTAATGCTACTCAATGCCAGAAGTCTAAACCTCAAGATGCACGCACTCGAAACTCTCCTTAGCATGGAGAACATCGATATCTGTGCAGTAACAGAAACTTGGTTCAGGGCTCCCGAGAGCACCCCAGCACTACCAGGTTATACCTCATACCATGCTTTTCGGCCCCAAAACTTGGACCGAACCACAAAAGGAGGGAGTATCGATATTCATCAAAGATACCCACACCTCCAGGTTGGTGGCAAAGCACGAAGCATCAGAGACTATCCATGTGCAACTAACAGTGGGTAAAACTGCCTTCCAGTTTATAGCCTGCTACAGACCACCCTCCCAAACCCAGGAACCCCACCCGGCCTTCCTGAGAACACTGGAAAATATGAAGGTCTCTCCAAACACCATTATATTGGGCGACTTCAATTACCCAAACATAGACTGGGAGCATTGCTCTAGCTCCAACACCCTAGCCCAAAGGTTCCTAGAATTTATAAACTCAAATGCTATGGAACAACTTGTTACCACTCCCACAAGAGGGGAAACATACTGGACCTGATCATCACCAACATGGGGACTCTATGCTCCAGACCAGAAGTGTATCCCTCACTGGTAAGATCAGACCATAAACTAATCTCACTGGATATTCACATCCCGACCCCACCCCCTGCCAGAAAACCACAGTGAAAAACTTCTCTAAAGCAAATTTCACACTCCTCAAAACTGAGGTGGAATCCTTCAAAGCCCCCGGGCCTGTGGAAAATATGGCCCAGACCGCAGAATCCTTTATAAACGCATTCTATGAACACCTTCAGGAATGCATGGATCATGCAATCCCAAATAAAACCAAGATCCAATCCTCCAAAGGCAGAAGTCCTGTCTGGTGGACCCCAGCCATAAACAAACTATACAATAGAAGGAGGAAGCTACTAAATGATAGAGCAAAATCCCAAAAAGGGAAGGCATCACTGATCAGTATTAGCAAAAAACTACGGGCACACATAAAATTGTCTAAGGCCAGCTTCAAGAGAAAAATTGCACAGGACACTAAGGATAATCACAAGGCTTTCTTTAGTTATGTTAGGAACCTGGGTGGGAATTCCCAGATATGCTCAGAATTAGTCCAAAATGACAAAAAATACACTGAACCCACAGACATTGCCAACATCCTAGCTGACAGGTTCAGCGCAAATTTCTCCCCCCCCACCAAAAGGGCAAATATCTATCCCAGCAGAATGCTGCCCCCCTGACATCTCAGATGCTCAGGTAAGAGCCGCCCTCTCCAAAGAAAAAAACACAGCATCAATGGGACCAGACGGTGTCCCGGGCTGCGTCCTACATGAACTCCAAGAAGAGCTAAACCCAACATAAAACTACTGTTCAATCTCAGCCTTACTACAGGATATGTGCCCAAGGAGTGGTGTACAGCAACAGTGGTCCCTCTCCATAAAGGTGGTGCCTCAACGGATCCTGGAAACTATCACCGCATAAGCCTGACTAGCTTGGTCTGCAAAGCTATGGAAAGGATCATCATGGACCTCATAAATAAAGATATTGGGGACCTACAAACACTGGATCCTACCCAGTTTGGCTTTGTTAAGGGCAGATCCTGCCTCTTAAACCTGGTTGATTTCTTTGAAACAGTCACCAAGGCCATTGACGAGGGGAAGGTGGTCCACACAGCCTACCTGGACCTCGCAAAAGCCTTCGATACAATACCCCACTCGGGCATTATAGATAAGCTCACCAGCTTAAATATAACCCCTATGTCACTAGATGGATTGCAAACTGGCTCAAGGACAGAACCCACATGGTTAGAATTGCTGGAGCCATGTCAGACTCCAAACCAGTTACAAGTGGTGTCCCACAAGGCTCAGTCCTGGGACCTCTCTTGTTCGGTATATATTTCTCGGAGGTACAGGCCAACACGGAAGGACTGTGGCTGAACAAGTTCACAGATGACTGCAAACTGGGCACCATAATCGACTCTCCAGCTGACACAAGCATCCTCCAAAAGGGCCTCATAGAAACAGACAACTGGTGCCAGAGCCATGGCCTCAAGCTAAATGCCAAAAGTGTATAGTCATCCCTTTGGCAAAACCAAAGTGCCCACAAATTACCACATAGGTGGTAATCCATTAAGTACAGAAGAAGTAATTAGGGACCTGGGGACCCAAGTTGATAGCAATCTCTCATTTGACAACCATGTGGCCAAAGTGGTTAGAAAAACATTTTATATAGCCCACCTAATCATGAAGGGATTCACATCTAGATCAGGGGACGTCATCGTGCCTCTTTACTCATCCCTCATCAGGCCCATAATTGAGCACAATGCCCCTTTTGGGATGTACCTTACCAGACACCTGCAGCAACTGGAAAGACCCCAAAAGTACCTCACCAAGAGGATCAAAGGGCTCAAACAGATGCCATATGCTGAACGGTTAAAGAAACTCCAGCTCTACTCAGTGGCATACCGCCTGTTCAGAGGCGATCTGTGCCTGATGTATAAAGCCATGTCCAACCCAGAATTAATGGACATGCTGCACCTCAGAAAATCCAAATCCCATCGAGTTACTGGCTCGAGACTTGAACCTCAGCGCTGAAATAAATAGGACATGCTGGAGGGACAGATTCATAACCCAGAGGCTCCCTTCACTCTGGAATAAAATCCCAGTCCAGGTTAGGCAGAGTCCCTCATTGACTCTCTTCAAGAGGAATCTTGATGAGTGGATGGGAGATCGTAGGTTTACCCCGGGTATCACTTCTGTGTCACTGTTAGACAGAGGCACAGTATACTAACCTCGAAAAAGGGCATAGCAAAATAAATTTAAAATGGGTGGCAAAAGCCAAACACATTCTGGCTAGGCTTATAAATGCCCTAGGGCAGATAGCCTAGTATGAACCTATGAACCTATGGACCTATAATATAATAGTCTTTCTAAGTTGTTCCTATTCTTAAAAGAAAATTTGGGTTGATCTCCAACAATTTCCCTAATTTTGTTGTGAGATGTTAGCACTGGCCAAAATTTTCTGATGGTATTATAAATAGCAAAATTGTCAGTACTGTATGTCAACTGGCATCTCAGATTTGACTTTACCTCCTTTTGCTTGGTCTTAACTGTTTCACCTTGGTCTGAAAAATAGGGTCTTCCCCTCTGTGAGAGTAGTTCCAAGGTAATTGCTTCATTGGTCTGTTTCTCTTTGACTTTGTATCCTCTCTTATTAAAGTCATGGTAAGTTTAATTTGCTCCTCCCTATAATCTTCATCCCTCATGCAGAGCTTGGACACTCGAGTTAGTTGGTTAGTCACTATGTTGCCAAGAGCATGCCTGAGATGCATGCTAGTATTGTGTAGTAAATGATTGTGCCATACAGGTTTCCTATACATTCTAGTATTGATGCATCCTGTGTCAGCTAACATTAACTTAACATCCAAGAATTCTATATCCGTACTATAAGATGTCACTTCAAATGTCAAAAATGAAGTTGTGTTGGTCAAACATTGTACAAAATGTACCAAGGAAGTTAAATCGCTGTCCCATAAGAGAAAGACATCATCCACAAATCGATTATAGAAAACTATGTTTCTATTCCATTTGTTGTTAATGTCCACTTTCCATAGCTATTCCCATCTTGCCAGGACCAGATTGACATAACTATTTGCTCATGGAGTTCCCATCGCTACCCCCAACTTCTGCCAGTAGTAAGTACTACCATACAGAAACACATTGTTATATAAGACCAATTCCAAGAGACTACATAGTAAATGGATATCATTGGTTGCTTTGTGCTTCAGACCAAAGTCTCTGATCGCCTCAATCCCCAAATCATTGAATATGGATGTAAACAATGTATTCACGTCCATAGTTACCAATAATAAATTCTTACAAGTATTCATCTGTTACAGTTTCTTGTAAAGTCTACTTAAGAACTCCGCCGAGTCCTTGATCACTGCAGGTGCGTGAGGTAGCAATTTCTTTAACTCCCCTTCTATAAAAATAGAAAGGGGTTCAGTTATCCATCCTTTTCCTAAAACGACTGGTCGCATAGGAGGATCATGTAGATTTTTATGCACCTTAAGCATTCCATTGATGCTAGGTATAGAAGGAAGACATACTTCAAAAAAATCAAACAGCTCTTTGCTTATCGATCTGTTCATGAGCTTGTCATAAAGCATGTCTTGTACACTATGTATAATGGTGTTCGATTCTCTTTTATCAATCCTCCTATAGGTGGCTATATCTGCTAGCATCTCCTTCATCTTGGTATCATAGAACGACATATCCATAACTATAACTGCCCCTCCTTTGTCATCTTGTTTAATCATGATGTCCTTCAAATTCTGTAGTTCATATAGTGCTCTCTTCTAATTTAGAGTTAAGTTGTGGAAATGTTTACTTCCCTTTTGCTGTCTATATTCAGCCACTTCATTTTCACATAATCGCACAAAGTCATCTACAGCTAGATGACATACAGGGACAAATGCACTTGGTTTCCTATATCCAATTCTAGTTTGAGATTCCTCATTGTTTATATTGACAAAGAGATGTCTTAGAGTCACATTTCTCCCAAAATATTTTAGATCTAGGATAAATTCACTCATTGGTGAAAGCATGGAGGGTATGAAACTCATTCCATTCTCTAATAGTCGAGTCTGATCTCTTGTTAATACAACACTCAATATATTAAATACAAGGGAATCATTTATTCCTGAAACCTCCGTTTCTTCCTTTCCCTGCTCTGGGGTCGTACTTCCCTTGGGGTGTTGTTCTGCAACAAAAAAGGAAACTGTTGGCAAAGTGGTAAATTTACCACCCCATATTTAGGTTTAGTGGCATTCTATATATCCAGATTCTTGTTATTATTCAAAATGGATATATTTTCTTCACCCTGCTCAGATAGTTCTTCTATGCTCTCATTATTGATTACCGAGCTAACGTTAGTCTCCAGACCATGTGTCGCAGCTTCATGTGTTCTTGAAACCTCTCTCTTGTTTTGCCTGGGTGTAGTATGCACTTCTGCTTCTACTACAATTCTCGTTGGTTTCCTAGTGACAGTCTCCTCCTTTTCATGGCTTGCTATTCAATTGTTTACATTAGTCCTGGTCTGTATGGTCGTTTTCTTGTCTTTCAACCATTCAAACAGGAGACCCTTCCTAAAATCATTAAAATTTCTGGATAATTTGCTACTTTTCACTCCTTTTAACTTGGTATCATAAGCATCAAGCCTGTCCTGCAGTGCCCCTAGCTTCATCAAATTGTTATCAGATAGTGTCATTTGTTCCAGTTCATTCTGTTTTTGTTCTATAAGGGTTGCTGTTTCAACCTCCTGAGGTTTAAAAAATTCTATCAAAAGTTTCATGTAACCGAAACTAGTTTCTATATTAATCCTTTGCCATTTGGCAAGCAATTCAGGATACATATTTCCATAGGTTGGCATGCATCTTACTCTTAAACATCATGGGATAATGTGATGGTGAAGGCACGGCTCCATATGAAAGCATTGCCATTGTAGACACTTTAGTTTAAAAGATGCATTCTCTACTTCCTTACAGATGCTCTCAAATAACAAGGTGTCTCCCCTGTTTGTTGGTAGCTCCAAAGTGCCACTTTCAAAGTCAAAGTTAAGAACTGGGCTAGATAAACCCATTAAATTATTGGCATGGATCCTCCTACTTGCCATTTCCAATGCTGGCTGCTGTGGTAATGCTGATTCCATTATGCAGTGGATGTGTGACGCTCCCACCAAAAAATGAACAGGCAAAAAAAGAAGTAAGTAACGTTACCAAAGGCAGAGCACATCAAAATATAAAACTCCAAAAACAAATGGTTCTGCCACCAATTCCACTTAAAAACACTTGAAACTTGAAAACTTTAATAAAATATATGATGATAAAATATAAAATAAACACACTGGCTCATAAAATGTCCCTTTAAAACCTGCACTAAAAGGGAAAGCTCTTCAGCACTCAAAATGACATAATAGATATATACATACATATATATATATATACATACACATACACCGGGAGGGTGGCCTAATGGTAGTAGGGAGGGTGGCCTAATGGTTAAGGTGTTTGCCTTAAAAACACAAAGTGCAGAGTTTGAGTCTCACAAGGGATAATTGGCTAGGCTTAAAATTGCTCGCAAGGGCAGTTAGCTTAATACTAATACTTAATACTAACCTATAATTAAAACGTAGTATATGCTGCTATGGTTACTAAATGCATCTAAGTGAGTGAACACTAGGAAATGAAGATATTTAAGAGGAAGTTTCACTGGTAAATGTTTAGGATTTGAAAAAGGTATTATACCGAAAGCGCTTATCCAGTTTATGAGCCAGTGTGTTTATTTTATATCTTATCATAGTATATTTTAACTAAAGTTTTCAAGTTTCAAGTGTTTTTAAGTGGAATTGGTGGCAGAACCATTTGTTTTTGGAGTTAATGACATACACCTGATAGTCAGACCTGTACATAGTCAGAGAATGTATATGAAAACAAACCTGCCATTCTAGTGTCTCACCCAAAGTGTATGAGAGCAATTCTCAAAATATGTTGCATTAACACCTGCATCTTGTTACGCCTGCATGTAAGACGCAGGTCACGTATATAATAATCTACAAACATACCATTGTACAATATAAGGCCATTGTTAGTGTAATAATACACGTAAGGGACAGATCACTGCAGTGACTAAGAATGTTGTGAAAACTACAAGGATATATTAGTTGTTAATTGAACTCTCTCTTTCTCACCCCTACCATATGTGCAAAAATAACCCAATTACACACCTCAATCAGTATGTATACACTCCAAACTTTTGTTGGGACATATGTCCTATTGGTTTATAAATATTCACATTTGTTTCTATGCATGTGCCGTGCTAAAATACCCCCATATTGATGGCCTGTTGCCATCAATGAAACCTGCATGCTGTTGTAATGGCCACTGTTGTTCCATATATGCATGTGTTCTGCTTGCTCTGCAACTGTTTTAAATCTGATGTCTTGGGTTAATGGGAATACCTATGCATGCTGTTATAACTAATCCTGAATGCTGTTGACTATTACTAACCCATATCTTTCTTAAACCTGCTACAACATAGCTCGTATGGGAAGGCCGGTCTCAACGGACCCACCTGTCCCACTTGAGCTGGCCATGGCACCAGGCACCAGCACATCTGGGGCCAAGCCTAGAACCTCCTCCTCCGCTGGCCCTGCACCACCT
>NC_056736.1:138243953-138263953 GCF_019279795.1 Protopterus annectens | reverse complement strand
AAGGCTCCCACCCATTGACAGTCACAACAGCAGTTTCACAGACCTAAAGGTGCCTGGGCTGGAGGCAGAGCTGGAGTAGCATATGGACCCTGTGAGTGTGTACAGAGGGCTTCATGGTGCTGTAGCATATCCCCCTGGTTTGTGTGTAGCTCCCTATACACTAAACCCTGAACCTGACCACAGTTTACAGGATCATGTCTGTGTATGTCCCGGGGGGGGCACTGGGACACCATCCCCTGAGGAGGTTCCACCTTAAGGTAGTGTGGACCAATAGGCCCAAGGGTGGGTCTCACATGTGTTGTGGTCTGGTAACATGGTCAGATGATGTTGGAGAGGTGGCTCTGCTGGCAAATATCCCCTAAACATGCTATTGTGTCACTGTTATAGAACATAAGTGGGTAGTAATATTCTACACAATCTTTGAACATGTCCAAGACCATGCATAGATATTCCCAATGACAAAGAATGTCAGATGTGCAGCAATCAAATAGCAAGCATACCACATGCATATATGGATTCATAGTGCTCTGACAATGCCATGCAGGTGAATAGTGTGTAACACGCCAGCAATTATAATGTCCACACAGGGAACATGGCCACAAACTAGTAGCACAAAGTGCATTACAATCTTCTTCTTCTCTTTTGGCTGTTCCCATTAGGGGTCGCCACAGTGGATAATCTGTTTCCATTTCTTCCTGTCCTCTGCATATTGCTGTGTCACACTAACCACTTGCATGTCCTCTCTCACTACATCCATAAACCTTATCTTAGGCCTTCCTCTTTTCCTCTTACCTGGCAGCCCCATGCTTAGCATCCTTTTCCCAATATACCCAGCATCCCTCCTCAGCACATGTCCAAACCAATGCAGTCTTGCCTCTCTGACTTTGTCTCCAAACCGTCCAACCTGAGCTGACCCTCTAATATACTGATTCGTAATCCTGTCCTTCCTTGTCAAACCCAGTGCAAATCTTAGCATCTTTAACTCTTGCTCTTCCAGTTCTGACTCCTGGCCACCGTCTCCACCCTATACAACATAGCAGGTCACACTACCCTCTTGTAGACCTTCCATTTCATTCTTACTGGTTCCTGTCTGTCACAAATCACTCCTGACACTCTTCATCACACACTCAACCCTGCCTGTACTTTCTTATTCACCTCCATTCCACACTTGCCATTACTCTGAACTGTTGATCCCAAGTATTTAAACACATCCACCTTTGTCAACTCTATGACCTACATCCTCACCATTCCTCTATCCTCCCTCTCATTCACACACATATATGCTGTCATAGTCCAGCTGACCTTCCTTCCTCTCCTCTCTAGAACATATCTCCACCTCTCCAGAGTCACCTCAACCTGTTCCCTACATTTCACAATGTCATCTGCAAACATTATAGTCCACGGGGACTACTGTCGGAACTTGGCTGTCAACCTGTCCATCTCCATCACCACTAAGAAAGGGCAAAGGGAAATGGACAGCTGATACTCTACTAAGGTCTGTAGCATGGAACGTGTATTGCGAGGGGAACTAGATACCAAATATACCCCCAATATCACATACAGCAGGGAGGTGAATGACAACTCATATAGGCAGCACTACAGATGCATTGGGGAATCACTAGACAACAGCAGGGAGTGTATACATATATCACAGTTGTCACATGATAGGTTGATTGTGCAGCATGTTCTGAGCAATACATACGCATGAGAGTACAGTGTGTGACAGTATGGAAAGAACATATCAGCACCTCACATATAGGGGCCAAGTTCACAAAATCCCAACATACACAGGGAGAACACCGAATGATAGCAGTGAGGTTATGTACAAAGTACTACACTCAGGGCATGGACTTAATGGAGTAACATGTCTTGTGTTGTGGTCACTTTTGTAGGCATTTAGAGGAATGAGACGTTAATGAGTGGCATTAATGAGTGTACATCACCAGGGGTGATGTATGATGGGCAACATATGGGAATAAACATGGGACTGCCAGTAGCATCACAGACAGCCAGGTATTAAGGTGGAGAGTGTGTGTGTTTGTGTGTGTGTGTGTGTGTGTGTGTGTGTGTGTGTGTGTGTGTGTGTGTGTGTGTGTGTGTGTGTATTGTTATGCTTTGCTGGACAGGTTTTAAAGTGTGTTTCTATCTCCCCCCACAGGTGGCAAGGTGGGTCAGGAACCCTCCTGTAGGCTACCTGATGTTGGTGTGCATGCAGACACTGACAATGATGAGACTATGTTTGAGGCACAGGTGGGTTTGTCAGGGGTCGACACAGTGCCAACAGTTGACATCCCCCTCTTAGCCACCCCACCCCCACCCACAGTTTCTGTGCCTATACATATCCCATCACCAGTGGCCATAGCTGAGGGACAGTTGGTGGCTAGTAGCAATGAACAAGGTAGTGTGGTGACCATGCCAGCTGTGTCTGTCCACAGCAGGCATAGTCAGATGTCCAGCAGAACACCACATAGTCTGATGTGCCAGGGTGCTAGTGGTAGTGCCACTGTTCATCCTGCCCCTGGCAGAGGTGCCACAACTGGTTCCACCAGGCACATGTTTCAGGCTGTCATGGAGGCACAGGCACATATGGAAATGTACACCAGACAGGGCCTGAGGCAAAAGAGGGCTGCTTACTCATCTGTAAGTGACAACATCCGTGAACTTGCTGCTGCCCTCCGTGAACACAACGAGATTATGGATAGATGGTGGGGTGAGATGGTGGGCCTCCTTGGCTGTGGCATTTCCCTGCTCAAACACCTGGTGGGAGTGGTGTGATAGCCAACATGGACATGCTAGGATGCAAAGCCACTCCTGTAGTGGAAGTAGTAGCCCCAGAACATCACTGGGGGTACTGTCAACACCACACCAAAGCAGGCCTCGTGCATGTGGCCCTGGCCAGTCCCATGCGGGACATGGTTCCAGCGGACACCTGTCATCATCAGGGGAGAGCAGCACTTCAAAGCCTGTACCTGTACATGCCAATGGAACCCCTGGCAGGCACAGTCATCCTGTCTGTGGCTCGAGGCAGTGAATTGCACACCCTGTCAGGTATGGTCTGCAGCTGTCCAAAAGCATCTGTATAGAGCAGCCACATGGCAGAACTGTATGCATGCATACCCACACACTATGCACACACCTAGGCCAAAACCATACCGGCACAGACCACATCAGCATGCTCCATTCCAATAATTCAACCCCTCACCCACACACATGGTGTCAAATGCATGGACCACCCTCTGCCTCTGGAAAACCAGCAACACACCCTGTGCATATGATGATACCTGTGCCACATCCCTGTCATCCATAACATTGATGCAGGGACAGGCTAATATGGTTCTGATGCACACGGTGACTGCAATACAGTGAAGCAATGTACTGCAGTATAACATGTTGTTAGTAGTAATGTGTAATGCATACATGTCAGGTAGTGTAGCCAAATCAGCTATGATGCATGTCAGCTGTTAGTAACACTGGGTGATTGCGATCTCCATAATGTTATCCATATGTGTTGTAGGTGTACATGTATCAGCAGGAGAATGGTCTGCAGTCAGATTCCACAAGGGTTATGGCACTGTGGTGACACCATGGCTGTGACATATCTGGAGTACAGTTCTACACATGTCACAGGTTTCTATAACAGTTAGTGCCTGTGTCACATAGAAAGGTGCCCCGCTGGGACATGTATAATCTGCAAACTTATGTAGACCCATCCACATACATGCGCACTCTTACTTGATAACACTCTGACTAGACCCCTACCTAGGTATGTAGTGCTAAAGAACTGTGTAGCTTTCATTACACACACCACACAACGTGTAGGGTGAGGTGTGCACTAGCTTACATGTTACTTGCAGAACATACACAGACATGTACAGTATGGTAAAAGGTGATTTAATGGTTGTATATGGATGATATATAGTGTGACATACCATTATACACACATTGACAGACACATAACAGGCAGACACACATCCAAGAGACCTGGGCCTATTGGTGATAACTAACTAGTCTGTGTGTCCAATGTCTTACAGGTAGGCTACACACAGCCCATGTGTAACTGGCCTGTATTGTGGTGTCACTTACTTGTATGGTTGATGGTGGCATTGGTCAACATAAAGTGGTACAGGGGACATATACTGGTTGTTCCATGGTGTAATTACAGTGTACACAGGACCCACATCCCCCATTAGTTATTGTACGCACTGCAACCCATGATGACACTCTGATATACCCACTATCACACATTGGCCACAACTGCAATACAACCCATTGTATATTGCAACAGTGGTACTACATGGATATGCATGTAATGCACATGCCACAGGCATAGTAGGGTGTTGCATCACCATGCCTCACCTATGGGCAGTAACAACAGTATCTTTACTACTTTGTGGCAATGTGTAGTGCATTAGGAATATGTGGTCGCAGAATGGTGTACCCTACAGATATGTAGACATGCACACATACACACACTTGCCAGACCTCAATGGGTTTCCCATGCCTATCGACACATTTGTACAACATTGTTGTGCTGGTACTGCAAGGCTCATGTAGCCATTAGGGAGAGGAGTGTAACAGGGTACCTGTCATGTCCAATACAGCTGCAGCAACATATGACCATGTCAATGTCTGTTGAGGTGATTGTGAAGGATGCCATGGAATTCCCAACTACAAGTGTACTAACACACAGACACTGCTATCATCAGTAATGCACATGTACACATGTGTCGGTACTATGGTGCATTGCTACAAGTGGTCATACCAGTGTACCTGGCTATTGTCCATGGAGTGATGGGTTGTGTAGGGGTGTGCTTACATCGGTATCATGCCATGTGCCAGCAGGGAATCTATCGATACACACCATGTTGGTGACTATCAGGGTGATAGTGACATGCATCAGCCAATCCTTTGGTTGCCTTCTGCACATGGCCACTGAGGTGATCCAGTTGACATGTATGCAACATGAATTACAACACATGATTACTGACTGTGATGGAGACCTGTACCCAAGCATGTTCTGTTGGCTGTCGTAGTGTATTTTAGGAACCCGTGGCATGTTTTCTGTACAGGGTGCTGTCTCCTATATGTGCCAGTTAGTGCACAGCTGGGCAGACATGTCAGTGTCAATCAAGCGTAGGTGTATGTATGTCATCTGCACATCTGTAGAGGGACTGACAGACATCAGTTTGGCAAGTAGCTATGCATTTGGATGAATGTGTCGACAGATGGATGTTTGACAACAATATGTATGCTATTATTACATGTTGTAAGCCCTCATTACCATGTGCTTTATAGATGGTGTTCCACGGTTACATTTTACATGTCTGGTCAATTTCCAGTTGGAGATATATATATATATATATATATATATATATATATATATATATATATATATATATATATATGATACAGCCCACACCCCAGGGACACCACAATGAGGCCCGAGAGTCCAGCTATGCCTGCAGATGTGCTTGTTGTCATTAGTACATTTACCAGTCTAACCTTGCCTGGGACAGCACTGTCAACAGTAGTACTGCCATGTTACACTACAGCCCAGTGAGACAGCATGCAGCCTGGGTTACTAGCCCTGCATGTAACACATTCACACAGATAACAGTGCTGTGCTGGTCTCATATACTCGTGCGTCCTAGACATGACACTCGCACCACTTGCTACTGTAAAGACAGCACATAAACAGATGTATTGGACATGGCATTACATACACTTATGACAGATATCATTACAATTGACATGGCCTTGTATGTTAAGCAGTGATTGCCTCTGAGTAGACGATATGCCACAGAGTATAGTTGGATGTTTTCTAGATGGTCAGCATAGGGCATCTGCTTTACGTCTGTGATCTGTTTAGTGGGGTATTCCTGTGGCCTTCTATCTGCTGCAGATGTCTCGTGAAGTGCACACAAAATGGTGTGTAGTAGTCTATAGTGTGTGTAATGAGGGTTGAGTACAGTGGGACATTTACCTCCTTTACTGTGGATAAAAAGCCCTTAGTGATGAGGTGTGCCACATAGAAGGATTGACTCACTGTTGTGGCAATGTTATTCAAGGTGAGAGCATTATCCACCTGTGTCTGTAGGTCTGTCTTCACACTTTTGGTATTTAGTGTATGTGATAAATCATGGGTTCATGGTATCTCCCAAAGGAGATAACTATAGATTCCTTGGCAGTAAGCTTGAGCCCATGGGTCTGGCTGCAAGGCCCTTTTGTAGAATATCCACATTATGTGGGGATTCAGTAATGGGTCACAGGGATCCATGACATTTGTTAGCCAGAGTCCCGCAGTGTTGGCCTGTACTTCAGAGAAGTAGATACCAAACAGCAGCAGTCCTAGGACTGAACCCTGAGGTACTCCACATGTCACTCATCTGGAGCTAGAATTGTAGTTGGCTACTTCTACAGTCTGGGTTCTGGCAACCCATCGAGTGGCATAGTACTTTATTTCTGGCTTAGTAGGTTAGTCTATGTTTCCAGAGTGGAGGGGTGGTGTTAAAGGCCTTGCCAATGTGCAGGTAGGCTGTTTGGACCAGTATTTACCCTCTTCCACAGCTCTGGAGACTGATCCAAAGAATTAAATCAGGTTCAGGTGACAAGATTGGCCCTCCACCAAGCCAAACTGGGTGAAGACCAGTCTTTGAGGTTGGCCAATGTCTTTGTTTATAAATTCCATGAGAATGCATTCCATGCCCTTGCAGATCAGGCTCATCAGACTGATGGGACACTATTTCCCATGATCCAAGGGGTATCCCCCCTTGTGGAGTGGGATAACTGCAGCTGTGTGCCACTCATTGGACACAAGCCTGAGGTGAGGCTATGATGAAACATAACAGTTAGGTGTGGTGCCGTTTCATGTTGTAGTTCATGTAGTACACAACCTGGGAAGTCATCTGGGGGGAATGTGTCACTAAATCTATCTGCCAGGATATTGGCTAAATCCTTGGCATCAGTTCATTTTAATGCCATTCTGTTGTAACTCAGAGCACTTCTGAGCATTGCCATTTCAAATCTGGGCATAAGTATAGAATAGCTTGTGGTTGACTTTGGAATCTTTGGCAAAGTTAGTTGCATAACTAGCTTTGAAGGATTTAATGAGCTTAATCAGCTTCTTATTTAGGCTGGTAAGGGAGTTGTTTACATCCTTGGATTATCCTTTTGTCTTCAACATTTTCTTCCTTCTGTTGTATATTTTGTTTATGGCAGGGGATCACCAGACTGGCTTCATATTTGTGGACAAGCACATCTAGGTTGTATTTGGGATGGCACAATTCATGCAGGAGTGGATGTGCTCATGCAGTGCCTTATTGCAGGATTCAACAGTTGATCTTTCAGCTCCCGTCTCCATGGGTGTCACAAAAATTGTCACCATTGGCTTGAGTAGCATGAAGTTGGCTTTGAAGATGTCTTTCACCGAGGTTTCCTTCCTGGGGAGCGGGGGGTGGGATGTGGATGTCAACGGTGATAAGCTTATGGTCTTACCAGACCAATGATGGGGTGAACACTGCTGTGGTGCATCTATCTCCCATGTTGGTAATGACCATGTGTAGGATATTGTAACCCCTGACTGGACAATGTTTTAGATGATCCAGAGCATTGGAATGTATGAATGCTAAGAACCGTTGGGAAAAGGTGTTCGTACCTGAGTAGTTTTCCCAGTTAATGGCAGGGTAGTTGAAATCACTGCATATTAGGTTGTTTGTTTGTATCTGAATATGTCCAGTATGTTTAGAAAGGTGTAGTCAGAATCTTGGCCCATGGTGGGAGATTTGTAGCAAGCTACAATTTTGATTGCAGTGTCACCTACTGTTAGTTGCACCAGGAGATTTCCAGATGCATTGTGTTGAGAGCTAGCATGGAGGTGTGCATACTTGTTTAATATGGAGACACCTCCACCTGTAGTGTTGTGGTCCTGTTTTGGTGGCCCAAATGTGTGGTAGGGGTTGTAGCCTGGTATTGCAGGGGTGCTCTCTGGAGCATCGACCCAGTTGTTTGTTACTGCTTAGATATCAATGATCTCCATTTGAAGGTCTGCCTTGTGAGAGTGCATTTTAGGTTTACAATTCTAGCATTGAGTAGCATTATGTACAGTTTAGCAGGTGTGTATCTGTTACAGTGGGGGTTTAGTCCTTTGAGCTTTTCCTAGAAACAGCACTATGGGGGTGGAAAGAGCTTTAGGCAGTAACCTGAATTCCATGGGCAAAAGGTGCAGACCATCTCTGGCAAAGCATCATGGTTTGTCAGCCATGTAATCCCAGGCACCGGATTCCCTTTGAATGACATCAGAAGCTTAGGCAATTATTGCAGTCATTGTTGTGTATATGTATATATGTGAGTGTGTATGTGTATATATCTGTACATACATATCTCCATATATGTATGTGGATATGTATATGTCCATATATGTATGTGGGTATGTATATGTGTATATATATCTCTATAGATATGTGGATAAATATGTACACATATATGTTTACCATATGTCCAGGAAATGGAGTGGAACTGAACCTCAGCAGCATTAGTCCAAACCTCTTAGTGCGAGGTGATGTCATGGATGTATTGCAGGTATATCTGTAGACTGCTGCAACTGTAATAGGGGTTGTCTTAACATACATGTTTTGTGTGCGAGGTCACATCTGCTGTAGACATGTGTGTCACTGCCTACATACAGACATCCTAGGGAAACATAGTACGGTACCACTGCAGCACAGTACTGCTCCTGTGGACTACAGCAGGGATATGACCAATATATGTGGACAGTCTGGCACTCTGTGATCAATCCAGATGTGTACACATTTCCCCGTCATGTGAGACATGTGGACCATGCCTCCCAATGTGGAAATTACTAGCCATGTACATGGGTATATCACAACAATCCTGGACTACATATTCCCACACAGTGTATGCACACACGCCAGTCTGTCCTGACACAATACCTGCAGTTATGGTGGCCGGACAGCAGTATGTCCTGCAAATAACTGGACATAACAGCACACTGTGTAATTACACTAGGCTGCTAGGCATGTCACAAACCACTGTGCAAAATACAGGCAAACTGCCACAACAGTGGACAACATTTTCTGTGGGGGAATGTACATGTACTTGCAATAAGCAGTCTCAACATGTGATACACAAGCTTAATATGACACTATAATGACCATCTGATAAACACCATCCTCATATGTACCACTTACACAGCAACCGTACATACACTGGTCATGGCACAGTGAAGTCCATTGGCTGTCTGTGGTATTGGACACATGTACCTGACCCTACAGACATATGAGCAAATAGGGTACCATACACTGGAGCAGCATGTAACATCACATAGTACAGGACAAAGAACAATTGCATCTACCACAGTCTGTGCACTGCCTGAGGTACGTATGCACAATACACAGACTGTTGTCAAATTCCTAACTCAGGGGTCTGCAACCTGTGGCTCTGGAGCCACATGCAGCTCTTACAGCCTGCTGCAGTGGCTCCCGGTACCTCTGGGGATTAATGGCTACTGTACCGCACCTCCCACCCACACCGACACACAAACACACACAGAGATCAACCAGGGCCAACACAGGAACACAATTATGGATGGATGTTAGATATTGCTCTGATACACTTAGTTCTATCATATTTAGCAGTGCTATCTTCATTTTAGGGGTCAAATAGCTGTTGTGGCTCCTGATGACTTTACTTTGGTGGGAGAGGGTACAGACATGACTCCTGGGATACTGAAGGTTGCAGACTTCTGCCATATGTACACAGACCACAGTACTGTACACACAACCACAGACTGTCCAAGTCATGTCCTCTGTAAAGACCAATACTATACACAGTATGTCCAGCAGTCTGTTATCTGACTGGCTTGTTATTAGGTATGATGTTAATGAATAATGGTGTACAGAACATATGCACCATATATATGTGGGCTTCATCTGCACAACTTATGTGTGCCCCTCTGCAGTGTAGAGGTCAGTGTATGTAACATTGTTATATCCTCCTGTAAGTCAGTCTATGGGGGTGGGGGGTGGGAGCACCATAATTAACCTTGGGTGTTACAACATGTGAGGTATATCAGTAGTAAGCTGGCTTAAGGCATGTGGCTGTACATTACCATACATACCACCTTGTGAGCATTGCTGCCCTACTGATTACTGCCATACAGCCTGTTCTGTTTGTCAGTGCAATTCTGATGATTTCATTTATGGATTGTTATGTAACAGATACATCCATTGTGTCAACCTAGGTCTTTTACACCTAGGGATTGAGTACAGAGTGTAGTTAGAAGCTGCTGGAATGTATATCTGCATTACTTACTGTTGATTGATTATTATCCTGTGGCCCAATCTGTCTTTCCTGTTGCCTTGGCATGGACACCAACATATGTTATGCTTTCAAATTACTGTAATAAATGATCTGTTTGAGGGTTTCATTCATCTCTTTGTATGTATTTCAAAGTCTAACAGCAATATGACATGGCATATGCAAGTGTATTAGTACACAAATAAACCTTTAAAAAGTATGCAAATCTGTGTGTTGTGACACACCCTTTGACTTCTCCATGGCTATATGTCTCAGCCACCAATTGTCTTTGGTATGGGTGCCTCATACACTGTCCATCTGATGAGGTGGCAACTGTAGGGTTATTAGCTGTTCAGTGTAGTGTGCACCCTCCAATCATGTATCTTCCTAGACATACGTCTGTGTGTGTGTGTGTATGTGTAGTTGCATATATGTGTATGTATATATATATATATATATATATATATATATATATATATATATATATATATATATATATATATATATATATATATATATGCATATAAAACTTCTGCTAGTGAAAAAGAAAAAAACAAAACTTCTTAAGTAAAAAATGCAACCCTCTGTGGTTCATTAAGCTTTCGTTCCTTTATTCAGTTTCAGAACTTCATTTATAAGCCTAGCCAGAGTGTGTTTGGCTTTCGCCACCCATTTTAAATTAATTTTTCTATGCCCTTTTTTGAGGTTAGTATACTGTGCCTCTGTCTAACAGTGACACAGAAGTGATACCCGGGGTAAACCTACGATCTCCCATCCACTCATCAAGATTCCTCTTGAAGAGAGTCAATGAGGGACTCTGCCTAACCTGGACTGGGATTTTATTCCAGAGTGAAGGGAGCCTCTGGGTTATGAATCTGTCCCTCCAGCATGTCCTATTTATTTCAGTGCTGAGGTTCAAGTCTCTCGAGCACATAGCTAGATGGGATTTGGATTTTCTGAGGTGCAGCATGTCCATTAATTCCGTGTTGGACATGGCTTTTTACGTCAGGCACAGATCGCCTCTGAGCAGGCGGTATGCCACTAAGTAGAGCTGGAGTTTCTTTAACCGGGCAGCATATGGCATCTGTTTGAGCCCCTTTATCCTCTTGGTGAAGTACTTTTGGGGTCTTTCCAGTTGCTGCAGGTGTCTGGTAAGGTACATCCCAAAAGGGGCATTGTACTCAATTATGGGCCTGATGAGGGATGAGTAAAGAGGCAAGATGACCTTTCCTGATCTAGATGTGAATCCCTTCATGATTAGGTGGGCTATATAAAATGTTTTTCTAACCACTTTGGCCTCGTGGTTGTCGAATGAGAGATTGCTATCAACTTGGGTCCACAGGTCCCTAATTACTTTGTCTGTACTTAATGGATTACCACCTATGTGGTAATTTGTGGGCACTTTGTTTTTGCCAAAGGGGATGACTATACACATTTTGGCGTTTAGCATGAGGCCATGGCTCTGGCACCATAGGTTCATAGGTTCATAGGTTCATACTAGGCTATCTGCCCTAGGGCATTTATAAGCCTAGCCAGAATGTGTTTGGCTTTCGCCACCCATTTTAAATTTATTTTGCTATGCCCTTTTTCGAGGTTAGTATACTGTGCCTCTGTCTAACAGTGACACAGAAGTGATACCCGGGGTAAACCTATGATCTCCCATTCACTCATCAAGATTCCTCTTGAAAAGAGTCAATGAGGGACTCTGCCTAACCTGGACTGGGATTTTATTCCAGAGTGAAGGGAGCCTCTGGGTTATGAATCTGTCCCTCCAGCATGTCCTATTTATTTCAGTGCTGAGGTTCAAGTCTCTCGAGCGCGTAGCTCGATGGGATTTGGATTTTCTGAGGTGCAGCATGTCCATTAATTCCGGGTTGGGCATGGCTTTATATGTCAGGCACAGATCGCCTCTGAAGAGGCGGTATGCCACTGAGCAGAGCTGGAGTTTCTTTAACCGGGCAGCATATGGCATCTGTTTGAGCCCTTTGATCCTCTTGGTGAGGTACATTTGGGGTCTTTCCAGTTGCTGCAGGTGTCTGGTAAGGTACATCCCAAAAGGGGCATTGTACTCAATTATGGGCCTGATGAGGGATGAGTAAAGAGGCAAGATGACCTCCCCTGATCTAGATGTGAATCCCTTCAAGATTAGGTGGGCTATATAAAATGTTTTTCTAACCACTTTGGCCATGTGGTTGTCAAATGAGAGATTGCTATCAACTTGGGTCCCCAGGTCCCTAATTACATCTTCTGTACTTAATGGATTACCAACTATGTGGTAATTTGTGGGCACTTTGTTTTTGTCAAAGGGGATGACTATACACTTTTTGGCATTTAGCTTGAGGCCATGGCTCTGTCACCAGTTGTCTGTTTCTATGAGGCCGTTTTGGAGGATGCTTGTGTCGGCTGGAGAGTTGATTATGGCGCCCAGTTTGCAGTCATCTGCGAACTTGGTCAGCCACAGTCCTTCCGTGTTGGCCTGTACCGCCGAGAAATATATACCGAACAAGGGAGGTCCAAGGACTGAGCCTTGTGGGACACCACTTGTAACTGGTTTGGAGTCTGACATGGCTCCAGCAATTCTAACCATGTGGGTTCTGTCCTTGAGCCAGTTTGCAATCCATCTAGTGGCATAGGGGTTTATATTTAAGCTGGTGAGCTTATCTATAATGCCAGAGTGGGGTATTGTATCGAAGGCTTTTGCGAGGTCCAGGTAGGCTGTGTGGACCACCTTCCCCTCGTCAATGGCCTTGGTGACTGTTTCAAAGAAATCAACCAGGTTTAAGAGGCAGGATCTGCCCTTAACAAAGCTGAACTGGGTAGGATCCAGTGTCTGTAGATCCCCAATATCTTTATTTATGAGGTCCATGATGATCCTTTCCATAGCTTTGCAGACCAAGCTAGTCCGGCTTATGGGGCGATAGTTTCCAGGATCCGTTGAGGCACCACCTTTATGGAGAGGGACCACTGTTGCTGTACGCCACTCTTTGGGCACATATCCTGTAGTAAGGCTGAGATTGAACAGTAGTTTTATGTTTGGGTTTAGCTCTTCTTAGAGTTCATGTAGGACGCAGCCCGGGACACCGTCTGGTCCCATTGATGCTGTGTTTTTTGCTTTGGAGAGGGCGGCTCTTACCTGAGCATCTGAGATGTCAGGGGGGCAGGACTCTGCTGGGATAGATATTTGCCCTTTTGGTGGGGGGGGGAGTTTGCACTGAACCTGTCAGCTAGGATGTTGGCAATGTCTGTGGGTTCAGTGTTCAGACCAGTTGTCTGTTTCTATGAGGCCCTTTTGGAGGATGCTTGTGTTGGCTGGAGAGTCGATTATGGTGCCCAGTTTGCAGTCATCTGTGAACTTGGTCAGCCACAGTCCTTCTCTGTTGGCCTGTACCTCCGAGAAATATATACCGAACAAGAGAGGTCCCAGGACTGAGCCTTGTGGGACGCCACTTGTAAATGGTTTGGAGTCTGACATGGTTCCAGCAATTCTGACCATGTGGGTTCTGTCCTTGAGCTAATTTGCAACCCATCTAGTGGCATAGGGGTTTATATTTAAGCTGGTGAGCTTATCTATATTGCCCGAGTGGAGTATTGTATCGAAGGCTTTTGCGAGGTCCAGGAAGGCTGTGTGGACCATCTTCCCCTCATCAATGGCCTTGGTGACTGTTTCAAAGAAATCAACCAGGTTTAAGAGGCAGGATCTGCCCTTAACAAAGCCGAACTGGGTAGGTTCCATTGTCTGTAGGTCCCCAATATCTTTATTTATGAGGTCCATGATGATCCTTTCCATAGCTTTGCTGACCAAGCTAGTCAGGCTTATGGGGCAAAAGTTTCCAGGATCCGTTGAGGCACCACCTTTGTGGAGAGGGACCACTGTTGCTATACGCCACTCTTTGGGTACATATCCTGTAGTAAGGCTAAGATTGAACAGTAGTTTTATGTTTGGATTTAGCTCTTCTTGGAGTTCATGTAGGACACAGCCCGGGACACCATCTGGTCCCATTGATGCTGTGTTTTTTGCTTTGGAGAGGGCGGCTGTTACCTGAGCATCTGAGATGTCAGTGGGGGCAGCACTCTGCTGGGATAGATATTTACCCTTTTGGTGGGGGGGGGTGAGAAGTTTGCGCTGATACAGTCAGCTAGGATGTTGGCAATGTCTGTGGGTTCGATGTATTTTTTGTCATTTTGGACTAATTCTGAGCATATCTGGGAATTCCCACCGAGGTTCCTAACATAACTAAAGAAAGCCTTGTGATTATCCTTAGTGTCCTGTGCAATTTTTTCTCTCGAAGCTGGCCTTAGACAATTTTATGAGTGCCCGTAGTTTTTTGCTAATACTGATCAGAAATGCCTTCCCTTTTTGAGATTTTGCTCTATCATGTAGTAGCTTCCTCCTTCTATTGTATATTTTGTTTATGGGCTGGGGTCCACCAGACAGGACGTCTGCCTTTGGAGGATAGGGTCTTGGTTTTATTTGGGATTGCATGATCCATGCATTCCTGAAGGTGTTCATAGAATGCGTTTATAAAGGATTCTGTGGTCTGAGCTGTATTTTCCACAGGCTCTGGGGCTTTGAAGGATTCCACCTCGGTTTTGAGGAGTGTGAAATTTGCTTTAGAGAAGTTTTTCACTGTGGTTTTCTGGGCAGGGGGTGGGGTCGGGATGTGAATATCCAGTGAGATTAGTTTATGATCTGATCTTACCAGTGAGGGATACACTTCTGGTCTGGAGCATAAGTGTCCCCATGCTGGTGATGATCAGGTCCAGTATGTTTTCCCCTCTTGTGGGAGTGGTAACAAGTTGTTCCATAGCATTTGAGTTTATAAATTCTAGGAACCTTTGGGCTAGGGTGTTGGAGCTAGAGTAATGCTCCCAGTCTATGTTTGGGTAGTTGAAGTCACCCAATATAATGGTGCTTGGAGAGAACTTCATATTTTCCAGTGTTCTCAGGAAGGCTGAGTGGGGATCCTGGGTTTGGGAGGGTGGTCTGTAGCAGGCTATAAACTGGAAGGCAGTTGTACCCACTGTTAGTTGCACATGGATAGTCTCTGATGCTTCATGCTGTGTCACCAAACTGGAGGTGTGGGTATCTTTGACGAATATTGATACACCCACTCCTTTTGTGGTTCGGTCCAAGTTTTGGGGCTGAAAAGCATGGTATGAGGTATAACCTGGTAGTGCTGGGGTGCTCTCAGGAGCCTTGATCCAGGTTTCTGTTACTGCACAGATTTTGATGTTCTCCATGCTAAGGAGAGTTTTGAGTGCATGCATCTTGAGGTTTAGACTTCTGGCATTGAGTAGCATTACTCTTAGTTTCTTATCCCTTGTGATACCTATGGAGGTGGGTTTGTCTTTTGATCCTTGCCTAAAAAAGGCACTATGGGGGAAGCAAGAGCCTTTGCCAATATCCAAAAGCCCAGGGGTGACAGGTGCAAGCCATCCCTAGTGAAGCATCATGGCTTGTCGAGCATGTCATCCCAGGCTGACAGGCATTGGATCCCCTTTGAATGACACCAATACTTAAGCCAATTGTTGAAATTGATAATCTTGTCTTCATATTGTGGCATCATTCTTGGTGAGGGTAAGATGCTACTCAAGGTCAGGGTCATACCAGCCTGGGCTACATGCTCAGAGAGCTCCTCTATGTCTCTTTTCATGTAATCCAGCGACGTACGTCTCAGGTCATTCACACCAGCATAGACAATGACCGAGCCATATTTGTACTTGCCTTGGAGTGACCTTTGTGCTTGTGTTATGTAGCGTTTCCTAGCGCCCAACAGGCAGCTCACCGTGACCTTCTCCTTGTTCAGCCTGGTAAGTGGGATGTCAGTGTGCCTGATGATAGAGTCACCTATTACGAGTGTATCAGGTGTGTTGTTTAGCCTTAAGGGCTGTGACTGTTTGGCACACTGGCTTTGTGATCTTTGTGTTGCACGTGTTTTGTTTCGGTGTAGCAGTTGCTTGGGTGTCTGCTTTGGAGGTCTCTGCTGCTTAGGCAGATTTGTATTTAGAGCCTCCGAGTATGTTTTTGTGTGTTTATGTGATTGGTTTGCTGTCGTGGTAGGTCTATGTGAGACTGGAATTGTGGTGAGTGTGGTTTCCTTCTCCTCCTGACTGGTTACGCCAGTACTGAGTTGAGAGAGCTTAGCCTCCAGTTTGGCTATATGGTTGCATCTCTCACATGTGTTGGAATTTGTTGGGTGGAGGAGAGGGTTGTCTGTGTACACGAGGCAGTTGTAACATTGCTTCAAGATTCCCAGATTCACCAGCTGGACCTGAGAGGAGATTGATAACTGACCTTTGGACATGCTAGAATAGTATTGGGAATTCATTTATAATTGAAAAAAAGGGCCAATGGGTAACAAGGTACTCAAGGGGAGTTTGTGAGGGTGCAGTGCTTTTAATTTTTAGTGCTGACTTATATAATTGCTTTAGTGAGCAAGTGCCAGGTAACTTAAATGCAATGTGTTACAGGTAACTTAAATGCAAAAATGACAAACAGTAACTTTCTTTCAAGTGAAACAAGGAAATAAGTACAGTAAGCAATGCAGATATCACTAGGGATCCACAGAAGTGCTGAAAAGCCACGTTTTAGGTGGAATTAGCGTTTTAGGGAAATAAGCAAACAAACAACAAGCATACCAACAAAGCTAGATTCAGCAGGCCTGGATCTAGTCTATGCTACAGCAAACAAGGTGTACCAATTTCAGTAAGAAACAGTTCAAATATGCAGGCACTATAAGCCTTTAACCAGAAATTCCCAGCTCAGAAGGGCAGAGTCCAGCCTCTCCTCCCAAAGAGTGCAGACCACAAATCTTCTTAATGTAAAATAACTAGCCTGAAGCCCAAGTGCTTAAACCAGAACTAATACACTTTTAGAATAACAGACACTGAGCCCTCAATCAGCAGTTCCCAACTTAGAAGGATGTAAGCTACCTGTCCTGCCACCACAGTGCAGGCCACAAACCTTCCTAATGTAAAACAACTGGTCTGAAGCCCAAGTGCTTAATCCAAAAGACTTAGAATGATAGCTACACTTTAATCAAGTTACTACCAAGCAGTAATAAATACAATTGAATACTTTAAAGAATGCCTGGATTAGCACTCAAGTTATACAAAGCTAGATTCAGCAGGCCTGGATCTAGTCTATGCTACAGCAAACAAGGTGTACCAATTTCAGTAAGAAGCAGTTCAAATATGCAGGCACTATAAACCTTTAACCAGAAATTCCCAGCTCAGAAGGGCAGAGTCCAGCCTCTCCTCCCACAAGAGTGCAGACCACGAACCCTCTTAATGTAAAATAACTGGCCTGAAGCCCAAGTGCTTAAACCAGAATTGATAGACTTTTAGAATAACAAACACTGAGCCCTCAATCAGCAGTTCCCAACTTAGAAGGATGTAAGCTATCTGTTCTGCCACTACAGTGCAGACCACAAACCTTCTTAATGTAAAACAACTGGTTTGAAGCCCAGGTGCTTAAACTAAAAGGCTTAGAATGAGTTACACCAAGCAGTAATAAATACAATTGAGTACTATTAAGATGACGCAAAAGCAAAATAAAGTAGGAAGAAACACACATACAGTAAAAGCAGATAATTTTTTTTTTTTTTTTTTTTTGAGTGAGCAAATGAGATGGGCCCAGGAGTTACAGGACAGAAACAAGTGCAAATGCAGGCCTTCAAATCAGAAAGTTGAGAGAGATGGAAGGCCGCCCAAACGGCCACTAACTACAAATTCTGGGCCAGAACCACTCCTTATGTGGTAGACAGGTTTTCTAATGCTTACCACTCCCACTGATAAGCTAGAAGGCTTCCCTCCAACACAGAAAGGCTTGGGGGGCTCAGAAGCTTACAAACAGTCCTGGATACAGCAAATCTGTATTTGGAACACTAATTACAGGAAAGGTAGGAAACAGGCTTACAATTTTTTTTTTCAGAAAAGTAGCAAAAACAGTAGTAAAAACAATTTGCATGCAGTGCAAGCTGGCACACTTGAGTATGTAGCAATATTAGTCCACACACAGTTTGAGAAAATGTGATTACATTAAAAAGGACTAAAAGCAAGTGCAGAAAGGGTTTATTAGGTAGAATGCGGTAAAGAGATGGGACTGGGGGAGTGTCCTAGATCAAATCTACAGTGGGGCAGGCACTGCAAAAGCCACCAAATTTAAACTACAACCAAGAACAGGGAGGGGGCGTGGGGAAGACAGATTCAACAGAGATGGAGGAATCACAGTGCAAATTATAAAACCAGAAAAATATATACTGATCTCTGTATATTTGCAGAACAGTAAGACAACAGATATCTAAGCAACAATTTTGCTCTATAATACAGAATAATACAGAAAAATATACTCAGCTCTATATATTTGCAGATAGTCTTGTAAGGCTCCCTCTCAGTGCACAGATTCCAATTTAAATGTAGGCTGTTATTATTAACAGGTCAAATTAAGGGAACCTGGAGTTAAGCAACACACAAGCTATAAAAACCGGTTATATCAGCTGAAGACAAGGCAGAAAATGAGGGGGGGGGGGGCAGTTTCAACAGAGATGGAGGAATCACAGTGCAAATTATAAAACCAGAAAAATATATACTGATCTCTGTATATTTGCAGAACAGTAAGACAATAGATATCAAAGCAATAATTTAGCTCTATAATACAGAATAATACAGAAAAATATACTCAGCTCTATATATTTGCAGATAGTCTTTTAAGGCTCTCTCGTAGTGCACAGGTTCCAATTTAAATATATCTATAAATATATACACATATATATATATATATATATATATATATATATATATATATATATATATATATATAATAGCGAGAGAGGTATATATCTATTACATCTACATGTATAAGTACATTCCCTGCAATGTTGACTAATTTTGCTGTAGGCTATGTTTGTGAAAACATATATCTGCCATGGCTTAGTGGTAAATTACATTGGCAATGGTATGTAGGGTCCTGGGTTTGAGCCTTGCCGAGGCTGTTTATTTTGTTGGTGGGCAGAACAAGGGCAGAGTGATTAAGGCACTTTTCAGCAGTTGTAAGCAGGTTTGCATGGATTTGCGCAATGGTAAGCACTGCTAACTTCTGGTTACAGTTTCTTACATCTACATATATATGTAGATATATACATATATATATATATATATATATATATATATATATATATATATATATATATATTTCTAAAATTAGTTACATATATATCAATATATATGAACATATATACATGCAAATGCATACATCAACACATATATGTGCCTACACCTATATGTCTACATATACACAGAAAGTTACATATGTGTACACAGATGTGTATATATATATATATATATATATATATATATATATATATATATATATATATATATTTATATATGCTAACATATATATAACTATGTCCGTATATACCTCTCTCTCTCTCTATATATATATATATATAAATATATAAATATATATATATATATATATATATATATATATATATATATATATATATATATATATATGTAGGTTCATAGGTTCATACTAGGCTATCTGCCCTAGGGCATTTATAAGCCTAGCCAGAGTGTGTTTGGCTTTCGCCACCCATTTTAAATTAATTTTGCTATGCCTTTTTTTGAGGTTAGTAATTTTATTCCAGAGTGAAGGGAGCCTCTGGGTTATGAATCTGTCC